>NC_064855.1:33306435-33546435 GCF_024139225.1 Suncus etruscus | reverse complement strand
AGAAAGAAGAAAGAAAGAAAGAAAGAAAGAAAGAAAGAAAGAAAGAAAGAAAGAAAAAAGAGAAAGAAAGAAAGAAAGAAAAAAAAGAGGGGCCGGGCGGTGGCGCTGGAGGTAAGGTGCCTGCCTTGCCTGCGCTAGCCTAGGACGGACCGCGGTTCGATCCCCCGGCGTCCCATATGGTCCCCCAAGAAGCCAGGAGCAACTTCTGAGCGCATAGCCAGGAGTAACCCCTGAGCGTCACAGGGTGTGGCCCAAAAACCAAAAAAAAAAAAAAAAAAAAAAGAAAGAAAGAAAGAACAAAGAAACAAAGAAACAAACTAAGAAACTAAGAAAGAAACAAAGAAAGAAAAAAAGAAAGGTTAGATCTTCCTTTGCAGGCACTTGAAAGTGTTTGCACCCTGGCACCAATGTGGCTCCTTTATATGTATTTGAAAATATGTCACTTTTTAAATTTTTTATTTTAGGCACTGTAGTTTAAAATACTGTTACTTATAGATAGGGTTTCATGCATATCATAATTCCAACACCTTAGTCTTCCAGTGACTACTTCCCTCCACTTTGTCCCATTGTCCTTCCTGAGATGCCTTTTTTTTTGGGGGGGGAGGGGGCACACCTGGCAGATGTTCAGGCTTACTCCTGGCTCTGTACTCAGGAATCCCTTCTGGAGGTGCTGGGGGGAACCATATAGGATGTTCTAGGATCCTAGGATCGAACTCAAGGTGGCCTCTTGCAAGACCCTCCCACCTTACTATATACCTTTGGGCTCCAGACCTTCATCCTTTGTGTTCACAATGTGGTTCCCTGGAATTTCTTACACCTGGGGACTCCAAAAAGTCAAAACGGAATGCAGGCAGTGGAAAGTGCTAGCACAGGCCTAGCAGGAGTTGGACACCGAAACATCACCAGTCACAAATACCAGAATTAGGCTGGGGAGACTGGAGTGGTAGCAGAGCGCAGGGCGTTTGCCTTGCATGTTGCTCACCCAGGGCGGACGCTGGTTGACCCCCGGCATCCCAATGGTCCCCCGAGCCAGGACCGGTTTCTAAACTCAGAGCCAGGAGTAATTCCTGAGCGCCCCCGGTGTGCCCCCCCCCCCCAAAAAAATGAATTGGGCTGGGGTCGGGCACGGGATAGCACGCCCTCTTCTGGCAACCTAAGGCCTAGTGTTTCCAGGCGGTCAAGAGCTAACGGATTGATATATTGGGGACCTCGCCATCAAGAGCCTGGTGAGAAAGGTTGAAGGGGCTGAAACACGCCCTGCAGGGGTTAGGCTCCAATCCAGGTCGAGTCTAAAGGCGCTAGGGTCCTTTGCCACGCTGGGGTGTTGTGCCAGAACTGAGGCAAGGAGGAACCACACCTGATTCATGAAGCACCCAGAATATGTGGCTACAGGGGCGCCTGATACTCGTGTGCAGCTGCTTGTGGGCAGGGACATGCGGGGAATATTTCAGCACCGTAACATCTTTCATGGGATGCATAGGCACCCCCATGCAGTACAAAGGCTGATGGGAATCCCCAAAAAGAGAGGATATGATGAAATAGCACAGCAGGCAGAAGCACTTGCCACTTGCACATGGCCAATCCAAAGTGAATCTCTTGGCATCCCATATTAACTCGAGGCCCCCAGGATTGATTCCTAAACTCAGAGCCAAGAATAAGCCCTGAACATCGCAGAGTGAGAGAAAGAGAGAGAGAGAGAGAGAGACAGACAGACAGACAGACAGACAGAGACAGAGAGACAGAGAACCTCCATGATTATGATTAAGGTGGTCTAATCCGAATTTTTTATGGTTCGGGGGCCATACCCTGCCTTGTATGGATCCCTTGTGGGGATCCCAGAGTAAGTCATTGTGTTACACCATCTAGTGGGGTATGTGATGGTGGGGTACAATGACCAAATGAGAAAGGAAGGGATTCAGCTACTGAGATATCCTGGTGTCTCCTCAAGAAAAATATTTTGGTTGGACCAGAGTGATAATACAACAAGTAAGTCTTGCACACAGCCAACATCCTATATCATCCCCCCAGGAGTGATTCCTGAGTGCAAAATCAGAAATTCCTTTGCCGGAGTGGTGGTGCAAGTGGTAAGGCGTCTGTCTGCCTTGCACACGCTAGCCTAGGATGGACCATGGTTTGATTCTCTGGCGTCCAATTTAGTCCCCCAAGACAAGAGCGATTTCTGAGTGCATAGCCAGGAGTAACCCCTGAACATCACCAGGTGTGACCCAAAAACCAAAATAAATAAATAAATAAATAAATAAATAAATAAATAAAACAGAAATTCCCGAGTGCAAAACCCTGAGTACCACTAAATGTGGCTCAAAAAAAGAAAACAATTTTTGTTTAGGGTCCACTCCTGGCAGTGCTCAGGGATGACTCCTGGTTTTGTGGTCAGGGACTGATCACTGCTGGCAGAGCTCAGACCTTATGCAGCACTGGGAATAGAATCAGGTTTATCAGCATGCAAGGCCAGTGCTTTAACCTCTTAGTGTATCTAGTTGGCCCTATTTGAATTTTCCTGGGTAATGATAGTAGGAGCTTGCCTAATTTTATAAGGTCCCATTTTATATAAATGGCTTTTATTTTTTTGGTTTTGGGGTCACACCTGGTAGCACTCTGGGGTTACTCCTGGCCCCATGCTCAGAAATTGCTCCTGGCAGGCTCAGGGGACTATATGGGATGCCAGGATTTGAACCAATGACCTTCTGCATGAAAGGCAAACGCCTTACCATCCATGCCTTATCTCTCTCCGGTCCCCTAATATAAATGGCTTAGTAATGCCCAAGTTCACTGCAAAGTTGGGCTGAGAAGGGCAGCCTACAATTTTCTGCAGTTTCTCATGAACCTTAGGGATGTGTTCTCCAGGCTTGGTGGCAGAGGATCTAAATGTGTGAAATGACACTGGGGAAAAGGCTGCAGAATGCACAGACCTATCTCATCACCTTTTGTCAGCATCACTCACAAGTGCCATTTGTACTCTGGTCCTTGTGGAAATAGGCTCTATGGGGAATGGGCAGTGGGAAGCTAGCAGATGGAAGGGATCAAGGGTCTGATCTTCCACGTGGAAAGGAGGAAAGCTCATTGTGTTAGGACTCCCACTTACTGCCTAAAGGACATCATTAAGGGCACATATACTGGGACTAGAAATAGTTGTTTAATGTTGGGACCCCGAATTCTGAACAAGAAGGAACACCATTTTGTAAAAGCCACATGGCAGGACTTCTAGGTTTTATGAACGGGAGAGACACAGTTTTGTAAGGACCACATGGTGTAAGCCACATGCTGGAGGCTTCACAAGCCTATTTCCATAGACATCGCCCCCAATCTACCTAACCTATTAGGGAAGACAGGGAGCAGTAGGAAGGTAGCCCGAGACAAGAGCCCGATCATTTTAAGAGTTATTAGAAAGTTGGAACCTCTCTATATCCCTTTCCCTACATAATCTTCCTCATGACCTTGGCCGGCCTCATTTTCTTCAGGAGATAGCCTTGGCTGACCAGTGGTAGGAGTCTTGCTGGCAGACGGATTAAAGCATTATTCCAACTTTATCCAGTTTGTATGGTCTCGTCCTTCTACTCTGGCACCCTACAGTTAAGAATATTTTCTTTTTTTTTTTTCTTTTTGGGCCACCACCCGGCGGCGCTCAAGGGTTACTCCTGGTGCTGTGCTCAAGAAAATTGCCTCCTGGCCGGCATGGGGGGACCATATGGGATGCCTGGATTCGAACCACCATCCCTTCTGCGTCAGCCACTTGCAAAGGCAAATGCCCTACCTCTGTGCTATCTCACTGGCCCCAGAGGTTAAGACTTTTTTACATTGCAATGCCACCAACTTTGTTCAAAACAATCCCTGTAGCAGATGTACAATGAGTAGGGTAATCGCTTTATATACAACCAACCTGAGTTCGATCTGAGGCATCCCACACAGTTCTGGTGAGCAAGGTCGGAGTAATTCCTGAGTGCAGAGCATGGGAGTAACCCCGGAAGATTTCTGAATGTTTCCTCCCCCCCCCAAAAAAAAATCCCAAAACAAAAACAAACTACTTCTGCATCACTGCAGGAGCACTGACCACATCCCTGGGTGTGATCAGAAATTCCCATCTCCGGGCCCGGAGAGATGGCACAGCGGCGTTTGCCTTGCAAGCAGACGATCCAGGACCAAAGGTGGTTGGTTTGAATCCCGGTGTCCCATATGGTCCCCCGTGCCTGCCAGGAGCTATTTCTGTGCAGACAGCCAGGAGTAACCCCTGAGCACCGGCCAGGTAATGGCCAAAAAACAAAAAAGGGGCCGGAGAGATAAGCATGGAGGTAAGCGCGTTTGCCTTTCATGAAGAAGGTCATCGGTTCAAATCCCGGCGTCCCATATGGTCCCCCCGTGCCTGCCAGGAGCAATTTTCTGAGCATGGAGCCAGGAGTAACCCCTGAGCACTGCCGGGTGTGACCCAAAAACCACACACACCACAAAAAAAAAAAAAAACCAAAAAAAAAAAAAAAGAAATTACGCATCTCCCCTAAAATTAAGAAAAATTCAAGAACCTCACTGCCTTTTCCCCCCTCAAGAAACTAATAAAAACCTGAATTTTCCCTTTTTTATTATTATTCTATTTTTTGTTTTTTGGGGGGCCACACCCATTGACGCTCAGGTGTTACTCCTGGTTATGCGCTCAGGAATTGCTCCTGGTTTAGGGGACCATATGGGATGCCAGTCGATCAAACCTCGGTCTGTCCTAGGTTAGTGTGTGCAAGGCAAACGCCATACTGCTGCGCCACTGCTCCAGCCCCTGAATTTTCCTTTTTTGGGGCGTGGGGAGTCTCACCTGGAGCTGTTCAGGGGTTACTCCTGGCTCTACGCACAGAAATCATTCCTGGCGATGTTTGGAATATCATATGGGCAGGGGATCAAACTCAGATCAGTCAGAGTGCAAGACAAACTTTTTACCTGCTGTGCTGTTGCTCCAGGTCCTAGATACATGAATTTTCTTTCTTCTTTCTTTCTCTTTCTTTCTTTCTTTTTTCTTTCTTTCTTTCTTCTTTCTTCTTTCTTCTTTCTTCTTTCTTATCTTTCTTTCTTTCTTTCTTTTCGTTTCTTCTTTCTTTCTTTCTTTCTCTTTCTCTCTCTTTCTTTCTTTCTTTCTCTCTCTCTCTTTCTTTCTTTCTCTCTCTCTCTCTCTCTCTCTCTCTCTTTTTTTTTTTTTTGGTTTTTGGGCCACACCCTGTGACGCTCAGGGGTTTCTCCTGGCTATGCGCTCAGAAGTTGCTCCTGGCTTCTTGGGGGACCATATGGGATGCCGGGGGATCGAACCGTGGTCCGTCCTAGGCTAGCGCAGGCAAAGGCAGGCACCTTACCTCCAGCGCCACCTAGCCCGGCCCCATCTCTCTCCTCTTTCTTTCTTTTTTTTTTTTTTTTTTTTTTTTTGGGTCACATACCCGGCAATGCTCAGGGTTATTCCTGGATCCAGGCTCAAGAAATTGCTCACTGGCAGGCACGGGGGGACCATATGGGAACGCCGGGATTCGAACTGATGAACTTCTGCATGAGAGGCAAACGCCTTACCTCCATGCTATCTCTCCGGGCCCTCTCTTTCTTTTCTCTCTCTTCTCTCTCCCTCTCTACATCTCTCTCTCTCTCTCTCTCTCTCTCTCTCTCTCTCTCTCTCTTTCTTTCTTTCTTTCTTTCTTTCTTTCTTTCTTTCTTTCCTTCCTTTCTGTTTTTTGGGACAGGGGTTACTCCTGGCTGTCTGCTCAGAAATAGCTCCTGGCAAGCATGGGGGACCATATGGGACACCGGGATTCGAACCAACCACCTTTGGTCCTGGATCGTCTGCTTGCAAGGCAAACGCCACTGTGCTATCTCTTCGGGCCCGACATGAATTTTCTTTTTTTTTTTTTTTTTTTTGAGGGAGAAAGAACTAGGGCTACATCCTGCAGTGTTCAGGGTCTATTCCTGGCCCTTTACTCAGGAGCAACTCCTTGGTGGTATTCAAGGTCTAATCCAGGCTCTGTACTCATTTCTAACCAATCGTTTCTGTACTTGTGAATGATCTCTGGTGATGCTCAGAGGATATTCTTGGCTCTGTACTCAGAAGCGACGCCTGGTGGTACTCACGAGCTAGTGCACATTTTGTGTTTGGGATCTACCTTGGTGGGTCTAAGAAAATTCTCTGAAGTTCCTGCAGTGGAACTACTACCCATCCAAAAGCATGCAAGGCATGGGCCGAAGAGATAGCATAGCGGTAGGGAGTTTGCCTTGCACGCAGCTGATCCAGGACAGACCGTGGTTCAAATCCCGGTATCCCATATGGTAACCTGAGCCTGCCAGAGGTGATTTCTGAGCTCAGAGCCAGGAGTAACCTTTGAGCTCCGCCGGGTGTGACCCAAAAATCAAAAGAAAAAAAAAAAAAAGCATGCAAGGCAAGCACCTTGATACAGGTACTACATCTCTAGCTCTTTATATATATATATATATATATATATATATATATATATGTATATCTGTGTGTGTGTATATATATATATTGGTTTTTGGTTTTTAGGTCACATCTGGCAGCACTCAGAGGTTACTCCTGACTCTATGCTCAGAAATCACTCCTGCAGGCTTGGGGGACCATATGGGATGCCGGGATTCAAACCACTGACCTTCTGTATGCAAGGCAAACTCTTTACCTCCATGCTATGTCTCTGGCTCCACTCTTTATATTTTTGTCTTTGTTTGCTTTATATTTTGGGCTACATTTGGCAGTGCTCAGGGGTTACTCTTTTTTTTTTTTTTTTTTTGGTTTTTGGGCCACACCCGGTGACGCTCAGGGGTTACTCCTGGCTATGCGCTTAGAAGTCGCTCCTGCTTGGGGGACCATATGGGACACCGGGGGATCGAACCGCGGTCCGTCCTAGGCTAGCGCAGGCAAGGCAGGCACCTTACCTCCAGCGCCACCGCCCGGCCCCAGGGGTTACTCTTGGCTCTGCACTCAGGAATTACTCCCAGTGAGCTCGGGAGACCATATAGGATGTCAGGGATTGAACCCAGGTCGGCCACATTCAAGGCAAATGACCTACCTGCTGTATTATTGCTCCAGACCCTGATTTCTTTTTAGGCCTAGCCACTCCTGGCTTAGTGTCTGGGTCCATATAATGGTGGGATTGAATCTGAGGCCTTTAACACGCAATGTTAATATTCCTGCTAGAGGGACTGGAGCGATAGCACAGCGATAAGGTGTTTGCCTTGCAGGCAGCCAACATAGGAGGGATCTCAGTTCGACTCTTGGAATCCCATATCATCCCCCGAGCCTTCCAGGAGCTTTTGAGCACAGAGCCAGGAGTAACTCCTGAGTGCTGCTAGGTGTGACCCAAAAACAAACAAAAAGAAAAAAAGAAAGAAAAAATTGGCCAGAGGGCCCGGAGAGATAGCACAGCGGTGTTTGCCTTGCAAGCAGCAGATCCAGGACCTAAGGTGGCTGGTTCGAATCTTGGTGTCCCATATGGTCCCCCGTGCATGCCAGGAGCTATTTCTGAGCAGATAGCCAGGAGTAACCCCTGAGCACTGCCGGGTGTGGGCCCCCCCCAAAAAAAAAAACCCAAAAAAATTGGTCAGAGAGATAGCATGGAGGTAGGCATTTGCCTTGCATGCAGAAGGACGGTGTTTCAAATTCTGGCATCCCATATGGTCCCTGAAGCCTGCCAGGAGCGATTTCTGAGCATAGAGCCAGGAGTAACCCCTGAACACTGCTGGGTGTGATCCAAAAACAAGAACAGAAACAAAAAAA
This sequence comes from Suncus etruscus, assembly GCF_024139225.1. Lineage (NCBI taxonomy): Eukaryota > Metazoa > Chordata > Mammalia > Eulipotyphla > Soricidae > Suncus > Suncus etruscus. The sequence goes on along the minus strand of NC_064855.1, from coordinate 33,538,676 downwards.
TTCCTGTTAGAAACATGGATTCTTCACATGAAGTGTCAAAAAAAAAAAAATTAAAAGTCAGCAGTGTTGGGCTGGAGAGATAGCACAGCGGCGTTTGCCTTGCAAGCAGCCGATCCAGGACCTAAGGTGGTTGGTTCGAATCCCGGTGTCCCATGTGATCCCCTGTGCCTGCCAGGAGCTATTACTGAGCAGATAGCCAGGAGTAACCCTTGAGCATTGCCAGGTGTGCCCCCCCCCAAAAAAAAAAGTCAGCAGTGTTAGAGTCCGAGGAGTAACCCAACTGGCACTGAGAGTCAAAGACCACCTCTGATAATATAAAATGCAAAAGGGAGTTTATTCAGCTCTCGCTTATGAGAGACAAAAGGCCCTTCGTGAAATTCACAGGCAGTTTATATAGGGTCAACAGGCTTCAGCAGGCTAAGCATTTCATTGGTTTACCTTCCGCAGTATACATGATTGGTTCTCACATTTCACAGTCTTAACTCCTGCTTCCCCCACCTCCCTTATCTGGTCTCATACCTTTTGGGTGGAAAAACTGAACAGCCTTTATAACAAGGAGGCCTTAACCACTCTATGACACAAGCTGACATCTCATTTTCTTGGAATTTGGGAGCCGTATCTGGGAAGGGAGGGAGAAGGGATAAGTACCGTATTTTCTGTTGTATAAGACGACTGGGTGTATAAGACGACCTCCTACTTTTCCTGTTAAAATACAGGGTTTGGGGGCCGGAGAGATAGAATGGAGGTAAGGCGTTTGCCTTTCATGCAGGAGGTCATCGGTTTGAATCCCGGCATCCCATATGGTCCGCCCGTGCCTGCCAGGAGCAATTTCTGAGCCTGGAGCCAGGAATAACCCCTGAGCACTGCCGGGTGTGATCCAAAAAAAAAAAAAAAACAGGGTTTGAGCTATATTCACTGTATAAGACTACCTCTCTTTTAATGCACACCAAATGGAAATTAAAAGACATAAGAGAAAAAGAGTAGAACCCTCAAAGGTTAACAGTATATGTTTAATAATGCTAGAATTTAGGGGCTGGTGAGGTGGTGCTAGAGGTAAGGTGTCTCGCTAGCCAAGGAAGGACTGTGGTTCGTTCCCCCGGTGTCCCATATGGTCCCCCCAAGCCAGGGGCAATTTCTGAACGTTTAGCCAGGAGTAACCCCTGAGCATCAAATGGATGTGGCCGAAACCCCCCCCCCCCCAAAAAAAATAATGCTAGACTTTGGAGTGCCAACAATCATTTTATGTTTGTCATTTGGAGCGGGCTCCTCCAAGAGCAGCTGGCTGGGGTGCAGTGATTAATAGGACAGCTAGAGGGAGACAGAGCACCTCATCTGTGTCCCATAAAAGCTGAACAGAGGACTGAGCATTGGAAAGCTGCATACCAGTGATGACACCCGGCAGCTGGACGGGATGCAGCGCTTGGTAACTCAGCTCCTCTGTGTGCTCTGAAAGATGAATCAGGACAAGCAGAGGACGCCTGGCAGGTGGTAAGAGGGGGCCGGATCACTCGCCCCTGAAGCTGGAGTAAGTTTCAGCATGCCATATACTGATGTATAAGACGACCCCCAACTTTTTTTTCTTTTTAAAAATTTTTTTTACCCCCAACTTTTAAGAAGTTTTTCTTGGGTTAAAACGTCATCTTTTTTTTTTTTTTTTTTTTTTGGTTTTTGGGCCACACCCGTGACGCTCAGGGGTTACTCCTGGCTATGCGCTCAGAAGTTGCTCCTGGCTTGGGGGACCATATGGGACACCGGGGGATCGAACCGCGGTCCATCCAAGGATAGCGCAGGCAAGGCAGGCACCTTACCTTTAGCACCACCGCCCGGCCCCACGTCATCTTATACACCGGAAAATATGGTAAACTTTCAAACTGCTACAGACTTTTTCGTTAAGGTGAGTTACAGCTTCAGGGTCTGGGTCTGACAGTACATGGGAAATATTACAAAGGCTTGAGTAAATATTATGAGGGTGCAGGACTAGCTTTGGGGAATAATCATTTATACTTGAGTTCAGATGACCATACTCATTCTGGGTTGTAGGGGATGAGGACTTCCTTTGGGAACTAGGCTAAGTGCAACGTCTGGCTCCACCTACTGCCTCCTCTTCCATTCCAGACTGCCCCAAGCATTGCTTCCTCCTGGACTTCGCCCTCCATATTTCCAGTCTGGAATTCCAAATCTTCCATTCTGGCTTCTTTTTTCTTTTTCTTGTGTGTGTGTGTGTGTGTGTGTGTGTGTGTGTGTGTGTGTGTGTGTGTATGTGTGTGGTTTTTGGGTCACACCCGGCAGTGTTCAGGGGTTACTCCTGGCTCCATGCTCAGAAATTGCTCCTGGCAGGCACGGGGGACCATATGGGACGCCGGGATTGGAACCCATGACCTTCTGCATGAAAGGCAAATGGCTTACCTCCATGCTATCTCTCCAGCCCCGCTTCTTGCTTTTTTCATGTGGGATGGGTGCACATTCTAGTGTGCTCAGAGCTTTCTCCTATCTCTGTATTCATTTTTGTTTGGTTTTTGGGTCATACCTGGTGGTGCTCAGGTTACTCCTGGCTCTGTGCTCAGAAATTACTCCTTGGCATACTTAGGAGAACATATGGGATGTTGTGTATTGAACCCAGGTTGGCCAAAAGCAAGGCAAACACCCTACCAGTTGTGCTATTGGCCTGGTCCCTAGGAGTTCATAGATCACTCTGGGGATTCCTCCGTTTACTCCTGGCTTTGGTCGGATAGTTATTACTCCAGGTTCTGTGCTCACTCAGGGATCATTCCTGGACGAGTTTAGTGCTGGGGACTGAACTTGGACTAGGAAGTAGGCAAGGACAAAAGCCTTGGTTTGGGGGGGGCACACCCAGTGCTGCTCAGGGCTAACTCCTGGCTCTGAACTCAAGGATCACCTTAGGCTTCATCTGACCGCACGAAATGCTGGGGGGGACAGAAGCAATGTTGGCCCAGAGCAAGCCAAGCTTACTTCCTCTCCATCCCCGTGCAGCCCACACTTCCCGCCCACACACCCAGCCAGAGTGTCGCCATCAGGCTAGAGAGCCCGGATGCTACGAGGCCCTCTCCACCCCCCCCTCTCTCCCGCCCCAACCCGCAACGACTTCCGGCCCCGCCCACCGGCCGCAATCGCGGGCTAGGGGCATCCGCCCAGGAGGAAGGGAGCGCGCCTGCGTCGCGCGGTCTTTATTGCGTCATCGCGACGCGAGCCCGCCGCCGCCGCCGCCCCGCCCCGCGCTCTCGCGCCTGTGCAGTGGCCGCGGGCGCGCGCGCGCCGCCTCCGGCTCGGCCTCCCGCTGCAGTAGGTGCAGGCGCGCCGTGGTCTCGGTGAGCATGTCCATGAGCAGCTCCTGGTGCAGCTTCAGGTAGTTGTTCTCGTCCAGCAGCTGCTGGGCCTGCGCCCGTCGGCGCGGCGACCTGCGGCCCTCGGGGCCCTCGGCGCACCAGCGGCCGTCGCGGAACACGAAGGCCCGGTCGCCCAGGCGCGCCCGCGGCGCCCCGTAGCCCAGGCCGAGCTCGGCCTGGCGCGTGCGCGGGTCGAGCAGGTAGAAGGTGGGCGTGGAGCCCAGGCGGCGCAGCGGGGGCCGCCGCGGGGAGAAGCGCCGCGACACGTGCTCGGCCCACAGCTGCCGCAGCTGCGCCCACAGGCGGCGGGCGTGCAGCGAGGCGCTGCTGCCGTGGGCCTGCAGGGCCTGCGCCGTGGCTGGCGCCGGGGCCGCGCCTCGCTTCGGGCGCCTGCGGTCGGCGAGTGGCCAAGTGGAGCTCCAGCCCGGGGCCCTGTGGGGAGAAGGCAGATGCCGACCGCCCGGCCCCTGCCCCGTCCCCTGCCCCGTCCCACTGACCTGACCCGACCCGACCCGTCCCGTCCCATCTCGTCCCATCTCCACCCACCTCTGCCCGGGAAGGCGGCCCGGCCCTGCGAGCTGAGCTAAATCAGACCCTGGAGGACCAGTTAGTTAGTTGCTTGCTGCGGGCAGGAGTTCCTGGGCCAACACGGGAGGAGAGGAATGTGAGAGCAAGAGATACACCCCCCCCCCCCGAAAAGCTGCACACACACACACACACACACACACACACACACACCCAAGGGGAGGAGGAATGTGAGACCAAGAGATACACCCCCCCCCCCGAAAAGCTGCACACACACACACACACACACACACACACACACACCCCCAAGGGGAGGAGGAATGTGAGACCAAGAGATACACACACCCCCGAAAAGCTGCACACACACAAACACAGACCTGGTTTTCTGGAATCACTGTACACACACACACACACACACACACACACACACACACACAAAGCTGCGCAGAGACCTGAGCGATCTCTATACACACACCCGAAATCACTGTACACATACACACACCCACGCCGAAATCACTGTACACACACACACCCGAAGGAGGAGGAATGTGAGAGCAAGGGATCTCACACACACACACACACACACACACACACACACACACACACACACACACACACACACACACACACACACACACCGCGAAGGAGGAGGAATGTGAGAGCAAGGGATACACTGAAAACCTGTGCAGGGGCCTGAGTGAAAGCACAGCTGTAAGGCGTTTGCCTCGCACGCAGCCCACCCAGGACGCATCCATTTTCGAATCCCGGCATCCCATATAGTCCCCTGAGCCTGCCAGAAGCGAGTTCTGAGTGCTGCCAAGTGTGGCCCCAAAAACCAGAAAGAAAACAAAACCAGGAGCTCTGGAGAGAGTAGATAGGGAGGAGGAGTTTGTCTAGCTCTAGCATGTCTCCTTCTTGGGTGTGATTCCCTGGCACCTGCATCAATCCCCATTGCAGAATTGTTAGCCCCAAGTACTGCTGGGTATATGGAAAAAACAGGGGGGAAGTAATAGTTGAACAATGAGAATTGAGATGTGACTCTTGGTTCATTGTTCACTTTGGGCACAGCGGGTCCTAAAGCAAATCCTAGAAAGACCGAATTTGCCGAGGTTGTTGGGGATAGGAACTGAGGCCAAAGTTTGGAGCAGTTTAAGGCTTGAATTTTCCATCTGATTAAAAAAGCTGCTGGGGTCGAGTGAAAGTACAGTGGGTAGAGCATTTGCTGTGCAAGCTGCCAATCAGGATTCGAGCCAGGCAGTCCATTTGGTCCCCTACACCTCAAGGAGTGATTACTTTTTTTAATTTGTTTTTTGGGTACATCAGCAGTTATTTCCAGCTCAGTGCTCAAGGATCGTTCCTGGTTGGGCTCAGGGAACCTTATAATGTACAAGGATTGAACCCAGGTTGGTCACATGCAAAGCAAGCACCTTAACCATTGTGTTATCACTCCCATCCAACAGGAATGATTCCATGATTCCTGAATATAGAGCCAGAATTAAGCCCTGAGTACCACTGGGTGTAGACCAAAAAAAAAGATTACGGGGCCTGAGCAGTGGCGCAAGTGGTAAGTCATCTGCCTTTCCCGTGCTAGCCTAGGATGGACTGCGGTTCGATCACCAGGCGTCCCATATGGTCCCCCAAGCCAGGAGTAATTTCTGAGCGCATAACCAGGAGTAACCCCCGAGTGTCACCAGGTGTGGCCCAAAAACCAAGAAAAAATAAGTAAAAAAAAAAATAGAGAACAAAGGGCTGGAGCGATGTACAGTGGGCAGAGCATTTGCCTTGCACGTGGCCAGTCTGGTTTTGGTCCCCGGCATCTCTTATGGTCGGTCACCCAAGCCTGCCGGGGGTGATTTCTGAGCGCTGAGCCAAGAGTAACCTCTGAGTGCTGCTGGGTGTGCCCCAAACCAAAAAATAAATAAAAATTAAAAAAGGGAAGAAAGCTATTGGAACCCAGGTCCTAGGTCTTTAGAATCAAATTCTGTCCCGAATGTGCTCAGGAGACCATCACTGACATATATCCAAAACCTCTAGCTGCAAACCTGCCATCCAGCCCTTTGAGCCTTCTCCTTGACCCTGGCAGTGTCCTTTGTGTCAGTCAGGCTTCTGGTCTGGGCAGGGAGCCAGTTCAGTCTGGCCCACTGTCAAGAAGACCCCAGTTGCATGGAGACTTTTTTTTTTTTGGTTTATGGGCCATACCTGGTGACACTCAGGGGTTACTCCTGACTCTGTGCTCAGAAATCGCTCCTGGCTTGGGGGACCATATGGGACTCCGGGGGGATCAAACCACGATCCATCTGGTTAGCTGCATCGCATGCAAGGCAAACACCCTACCACCTGTGACACTACTCAGGTCCCCGGGACTTCAGTTTTCTGTGGTAGCTTGGGAACATATACCATACTATAAAACCTGGTTTCAGTCTCCTGGTAACAGACACCCCAAACCCTAAACTGAAAACTGTGGTGCCACCAAGAGAGATTTTACTTGAATTTTTCATTTAATTTCTTTTGGGGCCATACCCTCAAGGGTCAGAGACTATTTCTGATTCTATCAGGACTGTGCCCTTCAGTTGCTTGGGGGCTCCTATGTGGTGTCCGGCTGGAACCAGGGTCATGGTCCCAACAGCCACATGCAAGCAAGTGCCTTTCCCCGTTTGTTTTCTCTCTCCCTCCCCCCCCCAACTTTTTTCTCTCCCTCTTCCCCCCTCCACTCTCTCAGAGTCTACTCCAGGTGGTGCTTTTGGCTCTGTGCTTAGTAATCACTCCTAATGGATCAGGACCAAGTGGATGCTGTAGTTGAACCCAGGTTGGCTACATACAAAACAGGGATGCCAGGAATCAAACCCCAGTCTGCCACGTGCAAGGCAAATAACCTACCCTCTATGCTGTCTTTTCTATCATCCTCATATTTTTTTTTTTTCTTTTTTTCTTGGGCCACTCTCGGTGTCTCCTGGCTTGGGAAAGGGGACCATATGGGACACTGGGGTATAGAATTGCGGTCCGTCCTAGGCTAGTGCTGGCAAGGCAGATGCCTTACCGCTCCACCCACCACTCCAGCCTCAGCCTCATTTCTTTTTAAATGCATTTTTGTTTTTTCTTTGGGGGGGTGTTGCCACATCCAGGATGCTCAGGATCTATTCCTAACTATTCTGGAGTGAATCCTGGAGATTCTCAGGGGATCATTCTGGACTGCTGGTAATCAAACCAGGGCTTAGGCCACCATGGCTGCATGCTAGGCAAGCCTGATTTCCCATATTCTATCTCTGGCCACAGAGACTGTTTTCTTCTAACTCTTTTTGCTATGTGGAGGGGTAGAAAGAGGAAAGATCTTGTCCCTCCAGCCCATGTCCTGTTCCCCCACACATGGATGTGCTGAGCTTGATTGGTCCTCACATTAACTCTGGTCCCTGTAACATTCTGGGGAAGTATCCCCTGAACCTCAACCTAGCTGGTCTGCCTCCTTCCTGAATCCCTGCTCCCAATCATCCACAGCCTCCCCTACCTGATGGAGATGCTCAGCGGCTGCCTTAAATCTGGCCCCATCTCCAACCCTCTCCACTACTGACCCTTAGCTATGTGAATCACAATGCCTGCACCTGGGCAGGCCCAGGCACAGGGCTGCTATGCTGCTGGCCAAGTAATAAAGGAGACCCATGTACCATTAGGCTCCTGAGTACAGTGCCAGGAATAGCCACTAGCAGGTCCTTAATACAGAACCAGCAATAGCCTCCAGCACCACCAGAGGTCACTCCTGAGGCACTGCATGATGTGGCCCAAGAGCACCTCTTACAAATAGTACACCCCAGGGATTTGCTCTAAGATTCAGCCAGCACAAATCTGAGTCCCTCTCGTTTTGAATTCAGAAAACACTCCTGGGTGGAGCGGGAGCAATAGCACAGCTGTGGTAGGGCATTTGCCTTGCTCACAGCCAACTCTGGACAAACCCAGGTTCGATTCTCAGCATCCCAAATGGTCCAGAGTCTGCCAGGAGCAATTTCTTTCTTTTTTTTGTTTTGTTTTTGGTTCACACCCGGCAGCACTCGGGTTAATTCTGGCTCTGCACTCAGAAATCACTCCTGGCAGGCACGGGGGACCATATGGGGATGCTGGGATTCGAACCACCATCCACCTATGTGCAAGGCAGGCACCCTACCACTCTGCTATCTCTCTGGCCCTCCAGAAGCAGTTTCTGAGTGCAGAACCAGGAGTAACCGTTGAGCACCACCGAGTGTGGCTCAAAAACCAAAAAGAAAAAAAAGAAGAAAGAAAAAGGAAGCGCTCCTGGGAAGATTCATGGGGACTCTGGGGTGCTGGGGTCAACCCCAGGTTGGCTGTGTGTATTGCCAGTGCTTTTCCCCTGTCCCTGGCTGTTTTTATAAGCAGAAAATACAATATTGAAGCTGGTGGAAGTGAAATTGTCTCTTCCTAATTATACCTGAAGAACTGCCAGCCTCTTCGTTAGACCATGAGAATCTCTGATGTTCTTTTTATTTTATTTTATTTTTTTTGTTTGTTTGCTTGTTTTGTTTTTGGGTCACACCTGGCAGTGCTCAGGGGTTACTTCTGGCTCTACACTCAGAAATCACTCCTGGAGGGCTCGGGGGACCATATAGGATGCTGGGATTCGAACCACCGTCCTGCATGCAAGGCAAATGCCCTACTTCCATGCTATCTCTTTCCGACCCCCCATTTATTTATTTATTTTTTTGTCTTTGGGTCACACCCAGCAGTGCTCAGGGGTTACTCCTGGCTCTATGCTCAGAAATTGCTCCTGGCAGGCTCAGGGGACCATATGGGATGCTGGGATTCGAACCACCAACCTTCTGCATGCAGGGTGCCTTACCTCCATGCTATCTCTCTGGTCCCACCCCCGATTTATTCTTATTCCAAGTAAGGAACTTGCAGGTAGCAGAGCCAGGTTTAATCCTGGCACCTTGTATGGTCCTCAAAGAACAGGAGTGATAGCTGAGTACAAAGCCATGAGTAAGCCCTGTGCACTGTTGGGTGCTGGCTCAAAAGAACCTAAAGAGAAAACACTCCAGATGTTTCTGCAAAGGTCTGAACCCCTCTTGAAGGTTCATGCCAAGATGAGAGCCCTGAGAAAGTATGGATAGACCAGGAATACTGAAAAGATTTATGCTGGTACCACTGGTAAAACATTTGATTTAGGGGCAGAAGAGATAGTGGGGCTTTTAGTAGGGCTTTTGACTCGAATACAGCCAATCCAGAGTTAATTCCTAGCACCCCATATCATCTCAGCCCTGCCAGGAGTGATCTCTGAGTGCAAGACTAGTGAGAGTAGACCCTGAGAACCTCTAGATATGTCCCCCCCCAAAAAAAGATTAATATATTGTTGTTTTGGGTGTTTATTTGGACCAAACCCAGCTGTGCTTAGACCCTCATTCCTGATAGTTCTTTTTTTTTTTTTTAGTTTTTGGGTCACACCCGGCGGTGCTCAGGGGTTACTCCTGACTGTCTGCTCAGAAATAGCTCCTGGCAGGCACGGGGGACCATATGGAACACCGGGATTCGAACCAACCACCTTTGGTCCTGGATTGGCTGCTTGCAAGGCAAACGCCGCTGTGCCATCTCTCTGAGCCCTCCTGATAGTTCTTAAGCCCTATCCTACTTAGTCCCTGGGGAAATAACTTCCTATCACCTCCTCCCATCTCCCTGCACCAATTTCTGTCTGCTTTTCAAATATTCTATGACAATTACCATTTACTGATCCAACAATATGATCCTACTTTTTTGGTTCTCCAAGCTGTGAGAAATCCTTGTTAAATGGCACTTTTTTTTGGGTCACATCCGGTGGAACTCAGGGGTTTCTCTTGGTTCTGCACTCAGAAATCGCTCCTGGCAGGCTTGGGGGACCATCTGGGCAGCCAGGAATTGAACCTGGGTCTGTACTGGGTTGGCCGCATGCAAGGCTGTGCTGTCTCTCCAGCCCTGTTAAATGCCACCTTTGAAGAAAAGGAGGAAAACCATTTAAATGGTTTTAGAGTCCCAAGATACTTTTGGACAGGGACTTTGGTTGTACCTGGCAGTACTCAGAGCTTCTTACTCTTGAGTCTTTGTTTAGCGATCACTCCTGGTGAGCTCAAGGGACCATGTCAATCATATACAAGGCAAACAAACATCCTTGCCACTGTACTATCACTACAACCCCTTTGTTTTTTTATTTTGTTTAATTTGTATACATTCTATTTTGGAGGCTTTACCCTCTTCTGGTAGTCCACAAATAAAACCATTTCATTGCTCTGTTTTCTCAAATTCCTTTCTGTAAAGAACCTGGGCCAAGGTTCAGACTGGTTTTTCTTGTCCCACAGAATCATTTCTGCAGCCTGCTCCTTGCTCCAAAATTTGGCTCCTATTCCCCAGGTGAATTGGTAATGGTGGGGCTCTATCTCCCATCAGGCCCTGTTACTGGGCTGATCATGTGGACCTCAGGTGTGGTCTGACAACTGCTACAAGAGGTGAAGGGATGCACACAAGTATAGAATGTCCTCACAGCCATGGTAGTCCATGCTGGATCCATGCTGGATTTCTTGCTGCTGATCAAGTGATGATCAACATGAGGGGTAGAGAGGAAAGCAAAGCCCACTTCCCCAAAATCTACTATAAACTTCTGGTTTAGCGTTCATGTAGTCACTTGGAAGACAGAGACCACTTTTCAGTTTTCTGGTTTTGTTTTTGAAGCAAGCTAGTTTTTTGGGGTTTGGGGTGAAAGGAGACATACACCTGGCAGTACTTAGGGGTTGGGTTATTTCTGGCTCTACTCAGGAATTACTATGGTGGTGATGGGGAACTATATAGGATGCTGGGGTTTGAACCTGTGTGGGCTGCAGGTTATTTCTGGAGTTACAAGATACACTGTACAAGTTACACTGTATTTCTGGAGTTACAAGATAGTGTCTTTTTTGAGGGTTGGGAGGCATAACTTCAGGCAGTGCTCGGGACCACATAGGATGCCAGAGCAGCAACATGGGTTGGCTGCATGTAAGCCTGTTAGCAAGTGGCCCTCTCCTGCCAAAAGATAGTTTTATTGAGGGGCCAGAGAGTACAGCGGTAAGGCATTTGCCTTGCATGCAGCCGACCCAAGATGAACCCAGTTCAATTCCTGGCATGCAATATGGTCCCCAAGCATACGAGGAGCAATTTCTGAGCGTAGAGCCAGGAGTAACCCCTGAGCATCGCTGGGTGTGGCCCAAAAACATAAATAAATAAACTGCAAATAAAGGTAGTTTTATTGAGCAAGAATTTTTTAGATTTTTTGTTTGTTTGTTTTGAGCCACAACCAGTGGTGCTTAGGAATTATACCTAGCTCTGCAAGAAGGGATCACTCCTTGCTGGCTCCAGGGAGCATATGGGATATGATGAACCTGAGTCAGCTACATGCAAGGAAAATGCCCTTGCTACTGTCCTGCAAGGTACTCCAGCCCTGCAAGGTAGTCTGTTTACTTGATTTTGTTTGTTTTTGTTTTTGGGTCACCGGCAGCACTCAGGGGTTCCTCCTGGCTCTACCCTCAGAAATCGCTCCTGGCAACCATATGGTATTCCCGGATTTGAACCACCGTCCTTCTGAATGCAAGGCAAATGCTCTACCTCCCATGCTATCTCTCTGGCCCTATTTATTTGATCTTGGATTCACACCTGGCAGTGCTCAGGGGTTACTCAGAGCTTGTTTCTTAGAAATTAATCCTGGTAGAGCACGGGGACCATATGGGATGCTGGGGAATTGAACCTGGGTCAGTCGTGTGCAAAGTAAATGCCCTACCCTTTGTACTATCACTCCAACCCTTATTATTATTATTATTATTATTATTATTATTATTGTTTTGTTTTTTTTGGGCCAGACCCGGCGGTGCTCAGGGGTTACTCCTGGCTGTCTGCTCAGAAATAGCTCCTGGCAGGCACAAGGGACCATATGGGACACCGGGATTCAAACCAACCACCTTTGGTCCTGGATTCGCTGCTTGCAAGGCAAACGCCGCTGTGCTATCTCTCCAGGCCCACTCCAACCCTTATTAAGGGATGAGAATTCATGTTCTCTGAGAACATGAGTTTCTCAGAATGGGGGGATCGCAAGCAGAGCCAGACAAATAGCAAGATATACATTCAAAGAAATACCTGGGCTTGAAGAGAAGCTGCTTTAAATTTTTATTTTATTTATTTATTATTATTTTTTTGGTTTTTGAGTCACACCCAGCAGCACACTGACCTTCTGCATGCAAGGCAAACGCCTTACCTCCATGTTAACTCTCGGGCCCCAACTTTTTATTTTTTAATTTTTTGGGTAATGCTAACCATTTATTCCTGTCTCTGCTCAGGCATCACTCCTAGTGCAGCAGGACGATATGTGGTGTCAGGAATAGAATCGTAGGCAGTATGCAAGACTACCTACCCATTATTATTGCTCTGGGCCTCGGCTTTCAAATTTTTAGTTTCTCAGCGGCACAGATTATGGAGGTCATGACCAACAGTACTCAGGGAGGACTCTTGGCTCTGTGCTCAAGAATCACCCCTAGCTTTGTGTCACTTCTAGTTCTGTGTTCGGGGGTTACTCCTTAGCTCATTGCTCAGGGATCACTTTTGGCTCTATCCTGTGTTCTGTTCTCCTAGGGTTCCAGGGACCTTAACCAGTCCTATCATGCTTGCCAGGCAAAAGGCCTTTACCCTTGCACTCTCTGGTTCTTCTGCTGTGCTTTATGCTTTTTCCTATTATTCTTAAGCCCTTGTGCTTCTCTTTGATTTTGCTGGCAGCGTCTTCCCCAGGAAAATTGGGAATTGATTTTTAAGTCCTTTTGGAAATTAGGTGGCTCCAGGTTCCTGGGGCCTAGCCCGATGACTTTGCAGGCAGGCCGGAGCCAGGGTAACCAAGTGAGTGCCCTAGCTAAAGTCTAAGGCGATGCATGCCTGCAGCTGTGTGGGATTAAAAGTGGGGTCCCGCAACCCCCTGCATTTTAGAGACATCCCAGTCTTGCAACCGGCTGCCATTGGCCAGTTCAGTGGCCGAAAGGCAGCGCAGTCGGCCTGGGTTTCGTTAACCCCCTCCACCATTGCACCTATCGCAGGCCCAGACATAGGGGAGCCAGACCCAAGGAAGTCACTAGGGTAATGCGCCCTGGGAGCGCCAAAGCGGCGTGGCGCGGCCCGTCCCGGCGTTGGTGCGGGCGAGCAAGTGCCCGCCTTTTGCCCCATGCATGGCTCCGCCCTTCCGCCGCCGCCCAATCCGCGGCCACTTCCTGTCCGCCGCTCCGCCAATCGCCGCGCTCCACGAAGAATAGCCCTAGGGGGCGTACGGGGAGGCGCCGAGAGCGACGGCTCCGCGGCCCAATCGCGCGGCGGGGCTGGCGGCGGGGGTCGGGCCGACGCCTCGGCGGCGGCCAATCAGAGACGTGGGGCGGGCGCGGGGCCGGGTTTCGCGCCGAGGGTCTCTGGCGCGGCGGCGGCGCTCGCCCAGGCCTCCCGGTTCTGCGGCACGTGACGGTCGCGCCGCCTGAGCCGCTGTCTCCGCCGCAGCGAGGGGAGCCGGGAGTGCGGGCGCCGCCGACGGGCGCGAGGATCGAGGTGAGACTCGGGGGGTGCGCGGGCCGAGCGCTCGGGCCCGCGCCTGGCGCGGTGGGGGAGGGGCCGGGGCGCGCGGGGCCGGGCGGGCGGGCGGGCGCGGGGCCGGGCGTGGTCCGGGCCTGGGGGTCGGGGCGGTGCAGCGCGGCGCCCCCCGGGTGGGCTCGCGGGAGGGGGTGGTGCGTGGTCGGGAGGCGTGGCGGGGCCCCCGCATTCCCCGTCGGCGTAGGGCCCCCGTCGCCCCTCGATGCAACAAGACCTTCCTCGTACCTTCCAGCACCTTCTCGAGGACCTAGGGCGGCGGGGACGGGCCTGGTCCCGGGGTGGGGGCGCCTCCGGACGGGCCCCGAGAGGGGAGAGGAAGCCCCTCGCGTGCGTTCTGCCGCAGCAGCGCGAGGCCGGGGAGAATGTGCTAGAACAGAGGGCCTCGCCTCCACTGGGGGGGCGCCCTGTGTGTTCGGGGGCGCTGAGGGGCTGCCAGTGACCCCATCGAGAAGCACGAAAATGCCTCCACCGTTCCCCCATCGGAAAGCCACTCACCCCTCCTGCCCCCCCGTGGATGGAGCTGCCCTGCGGGGGAAACTGAGGCCTCAGAATTGGGCCTCGACTACTACCCCGCCTCCAAGGTCAATGTGGGTTTGGGGCTCCCCGGGGACCGCTGGGGCAGTAGCAGGGTGGGGTGAGCCCCAGCTGGAGGTTCTTCAGTCTGCGGGTGACCTGGGTGAGGCCGTGCGTTTTTGCATTTTCCACTGCCCTTTGCACTCCCACTTCAGGGTGAACGAGCCGCCACCCCACCCAGGGAGTACTTTAGAGCGGAACTTGGGGTGTGAATCCGCTGCTCTGCAGATGGGTAGCGAACCCTTTGGTCTCTCAGGTGACTCCCCCATTCCAGCCACCACCACTAGCAAACCATAAAAGTCACTTGGGGAGTCCTGTGGGGAGGAAAGTGAGTTTGAGCTGATCAGAAAGTCTGGAGGAGGTGAGAAGATGCCCCCCCAAACACAGACACAAAACTTCACATGTGAATTCCTATGTGCCCCCACAGGTTGATGAATTCTAACCCTCTCTCCCTCACCCCAAGTTTTTCTAGTCCTTTTATTTTTTGGGGGGGGGGGAGGCACTACCGGCAGTGCTCAGGGCTTACTCTGGACTGTGCTCAGAGAGTACTCCTGGTAGGGCTTCAGAGGTGCCCAGGATCGATCCTTGGTTGGCCACATGTGTTTCCACCATCCTACCATCCTACCGTCTCTTCTCCCATAACTCTTTTTCTTATCATCTTTTTTCTTTGCTAAATTTTTCTTTTTTTTTCTTTTCTTTTCTCTTTTCTTTTTTTGTGGTTTTTGAGTCACACCCGGCACTGCTCAGGGGATACTTCTGCCTCATTGGTCAGAAATGGCTCCTGGCAGGCACAGGGGAACATTTGGGACGCTGGGATTCGAATTGATGACCCTCTGCATGAAAGGCAAACGCCTTACCTCCATGCTATCTCTCGGGACCCGCTAAATTTTTCTTTTATGGAAGGGATGGGTGAGAGCTGTTGTTGAAAATGGCCTGCTGTCCATTCAGCCCGGGTTTGGTGGTTTATTTTGGAGGGAGCGTCCTGTTTTGGATCTAGTGAAATTCTTTGCACTAGCAGACGGGGAGGAGCGGTTGAGGAGCTGGTCAGCAATCCCCCTCAATGAATACATTTGCTCTAATGGATCTGAAAGGGTGACCTGGGTGGTGTCCCGTACCACCTTGACTATCTCAGGACCACACTTTCTCCCTGGACCTTATCATCCCAGGCCCACCGGGGCTCCTTGCTTGCAAGTTCACAGCCTGCAGTCCCAGCTGCTCTGGCAGCCTCTAGCTAAGTGACCAGGCTGACTTTGCCCTTTGAGAAAGGAGGGGGCTGTAGTGCAGGGTGGGGAAAGTGGAAACTTAAAGTCTGCCTCCTGCTCAGTAACAACTTTGGAACCAAATTATGTTTTTTATTTTTATTTTTATTTTATTTTTTTTAATTTTCTTTTAGGGACCACTCCTGGGAGTGGTGCTCAGGCCTCACTCCCTGACTATGCAGGAGTCACTTCTGGCAGAACTTGAGGGACCCTTTGAGATAAAAGGGATTGAACCTGAGTTACATTGGAATCTTTGCTGTTTCCTTAGCTACTTTTTTTTGTTTGTTTTGGTTTTTGGGTCACACCCGGTAATGCTTAGAGGTTACTCCTGGCTCTATGCTCAGAGCCTGCTCTTGGCAGGCTCGGGGGATTATATGAGATGCATGCAAGGCAAATGCACTACCTCCATGCTATCTCTCCGGCCCCATAGCTACTCTTTTTAAATTATTATTGTTGGGGCTGCAGAGATAGCACAGCAGTAGGTCAAATATTACTAATTTTTGTTTGGGGGCTACTCCCTGGTGGTACTCAGGAGTCACTCCTGAATTTAAAAGACCATACAATGTGCTGGATTGAACCTGGGTCAGCTGTGTGCAAGGCAAAGTATCTCCCCCCAGTACTATTACTTTGGCACCTGTTACTACTATGCTAATCTTCCTGTTAACACACAGTTCAACTTTGGTAAATATCTACTTATTTCTTTATTTTTGGTTTTGGGGCCCATACTTGGTGGGACTCAGGCATTACTCCTGGCCGTATGCTTAGAGCTCACTCCTGATGCGCTCAGGGAACCATGTGGGGGGCTGGGGATTAAACACAGGTTGATGCAAGATAAGTGTCCTATCCATTGAACTATGGCACTGGCTCCTATAAATGTTTATTTTTACATGGATGAGCATTTGGAAGGAATGCTCTTTAACTCTTTCTTTTTTTTAATACCTATTCATGTGGTAAGATCAGAAGGTAGAAAAAGTAGTGGTCTATTCAGTGACTATAATCAGATTCCTTTGAAGTGGTTCTCTTAAGATACTAGATTTTTTTTTTTTAAGATTTCCTTGCTTTTGGTTACACCTGGCTGTGCTTAGGGCTGAATCCTGGCTCTTTGTTCAGAGATCACTTGGTGTGTTTGGAGAGTACTGTCAAGTGCCCGAGATAAAACCAATCCATGTTGGCCATATGTAAAGTAAACACCTTTTCCACTGTCTCTTTTCCCCTCTCTTAAAACCTTTAAGCAGAGGCTAGAGTGATAGTACACTGGGTGAGGTACTTGTACAACCCAGGTTTGATCCCAGGCATTCCTTATTGTCCCCTGAGCATTGCTGGATATGTGTACCTCCCCCCAAAATAAAAACAAAAACACTTGGGCCCGGAAGATAGCACAGCGGGTGTTTGCCTTGCTAGCAGCCGATCCAGGACCTAAGGTGGTTGGTTCGAATCCCGGTGTCCCATATGGTCCCTCGTACCTGCCAGGAGCTATTTCTGAGCAGACAGTCAGGAGTAACCCCTGAACACTGCCGGGTGTGGCCCAAACCCCCCCCCCCAAAAAAAGAATAAATTCCTTTTGCCAGGCTCTAAGACTTTGTGAGTTCCTGATCATAAAACACAGTCGGTGGCCTTGGTTGGGTTGCATCACTTTTCAAGACATAGTTTCTTCACTTGTTAGATAGGAATGGTAGAACTTCCTGGGGGTACCTGGGACAGTTAAGTTGAACAACCTGATGTGTCTAAATTATTAAGCAAGACAACTATGAAAAGTATATTAAGGGGCCAGAGAGGTGGCATGGAGGTAAGGCGTTTACCTTTCATGCAGAAGGTCATCGGTTCGAGTCCTGGCGTCCCATATGGTCCCCCGTGCCTGCCAGGAGCAGTTTCTGAGCACAGAGCCAGGAAAAACCCCTGAGCACTGCCGGGTGTGACCCAAAAACCACAAAAAAAAAAAAAAAAAAAAAAAAAAAAAAAGAAAAGTATATTAATAGGGCAAATGACAATTGTATATGGTAAAGGCACTAAATTTATTATTACTCCTTTTTGCCCTTAAGTAGCATCACTTAGGAAGTGGAGCAGTAGTACAGTGGGTAGGGTGTTTGTCCTATATATGACTTACCCAGGTTCAATCCCCATTGTCCCCATCACCCCATATCCTAAGATGTCCTGGGGTGATCCCTGAATGCAGAGCCAGGAGTAGTCCTGAGCATCTCTATTGTGACCCCAAACCCCCCCAAAAAAGGGGGGAATCACAAGTGTCCTAACGTAGAGCCCAGAACTAAGTAGATTCCCTGGGGAATTCTGCAAAATTCATTAAGAATGAGTACCAGACTCATCTGAATTGTTCCATAAAATTGAAGTAGGGAGTGGACCATAGGGTTAATACAGTGGGGTGGGTATTTGTCATTGTCATGGGTTCTGTCTTTGGTACCTCTCATATTGTCCCCCCAAGCATTGCCAGAAGTAGCATTGCCTGTGTCAGCTACGAGTATACCTTTGAGCGTCACTGGTAGTAGTCTAAAAACATGGACAGAAAACTTGACCACTTGTTCTGAGGCCAGTTTTGTGAGGAGACCAGAATTATACAAACTTATTGAACAAAAGAAGAGCAATAATAGTGCAAATTGATGGAGTCAAGCACATTGAAAAGAAAGGTTATTTCACAAACCCTCCTGGAATCTGTCCAGGAATGCAAGGTTGGTTCAACCCCTGAGAAGGAATGTAATGAACTGCATGATAACGTAGAACAGAAACCAGAGCATCCCAGTGATGAAGAACAGGCTCAGTGTCATTGACAGTATGTAAGCAGCCCACCCTAATCCCATTAAACTAGGAGTGGAAAAGGAAATGAATTTTCGATTTGACCTAGTCCAGTAATCCCTCCCTTGAGATTCCTTCTCTTCCTCTTACTACTCTGGAATCAAGGAATTAAATTGACATTTACTGACTGCTGTGAAGAAGGGCCCTGGGGCCTTACACGTAGCCAACCTAGGCCTGATGAGTTACACTACTAAGGGTCCCTGGAGCTTCCAGGACTGATCTTGGAGCATACTCCGGAGCCTGACAGCTAAAAGAAAAAAGGCGGGGGCCGGGCGGTGGCGCTGTAGGTAAGGTGCCTGCCTTACCTGCGCTAGCCTAGGAGACGGACCGCGGTTCGATCCCCCGGCGTCCCATATGGTCCCCCAAGCCAGGAGCGACTTCTGAGCGCATAGCCAGGAGTAACCCCTGAGCGTCACCGGGTGTGGCCCAAAAACCAAAAAAAAAAAAAAAAGAAAAAAAGAAAAAAGGCCCAGAACCAAATGCCTCATCCCCTGGTGAATATTACTCAGTACATAAGAGCTTCCTATTGTGTATTAGGTTTTTCTCACCCATCATTTACATTGTTCCTGACTCAGGCCTAGTCAAAATCATGATTTTCAGATCAGAGCCTGGAGCCTAAGAGCTCAGTAGACTGCAGTGTGGGTGCTATTAGTTTTTTAAATTTTGTTTTGTTTTGGAGACCATACTCAGTGGTGCTCAGCAGTGATCCCTGGCTCTGTTCAGGGATGGCTCCTGAGAGTATTCAGGTGATCTTGTGGGAGGCGGGAAGTTGAATCTGGGTCACCCGTGTGCAAGGCAAGCAGCCTAACCCCTGTGCTTTATCTCTGGGCCCCAAGTGCAAGTTTTTGTTTTTGTTTTGTTTTGTTTAATTTTTTTGTTTTGGTTTTTGGGTCACAACCCGGCAGTGCTCAGGAGTTAATCCTGGCTCTATGCTCAGAAGTCGCCCCTGGCAGGCACAGGGAACCATATGGGATGTCCGGATTCGAACCGCCATCCTTCTGCATGAAAGGCAAACACTTTACCTCTCCGGCCCCCAAGTGTAAGTTTTTGGCTTTTTGATTTGGAGATCAACCAGCTGTGGACTGACTACTGGAAAGCATATCTTGTGCCTTGGGATGGGTGGGTTTTTTTGGGGGGGGGTGTTTTTTAATTTACTTTTTGCCCTTTTTTGGGGTGGTCCACACCCAGTGATGCTCAGGGGTTTCTCCTGGCTATGTGTTCAGAAATGCTCCTGGCTTGGAGGACCATATGGGATGTCGGGGTATTGAACCGTGGTCCATCCTAGGCTAGCGCATGCAAGGCAAATGCCCTACCTCTTGCGCCACTGCTCCAGCCTCCAGGATGGGTTTTTGACTGGAGTGAATGTTTGGCATGCAAGAGATTTCCATTTCTGATACCCCATGATTCTCTGAGTTTCTACTAGAAAAAACTGCCTTCAACACAACCAAGTATCTTCCAGTAGTACCCCCCTGCAAAGTATTATTTTTGTTTATTTTGTTTTTGGGTTATACCTGATAGTGATCACTTCTAATGGGCTCACTTATAGTGGTAGAGGTCGCTTCTGATGGGCTCATTGAACCATATAGGTTGCTAGGGATTGTATCCAGGTTTACCACCTGCAAGACAAGCACTGAACTATTTCTTCAGTCCCCATAAACTAAGAAATTTTATTGTTTTTTATTTTGTTTTGTTTTTTGGGCTACATCTAGCTGTGCTCAGGGTTTACTCTTGATTCTTTGCTAAGGGATCACTCACTCCCTATGGTACTCATGAAATCTGGGTCGACTGCATATGAGGCAATTGACCTACTAACTCCAGCCCCCATAAATTAGGAAATTTTTGACCAGTTTTCTGTATGACTCAATGGTAGAGTACATTCTTTATCTCTGTGAGATTCATCATTGCTAGGGGGGTGTGGGGTAGAAATGTAAAATTTTGGAATTCAAGATAATTCACTTTGTCAGGGATAGAGAGATATTTTACTTAATTATCTTGTTTTTGGCTTTTTGGCCACTTCTGGCTTTGCTCAGGGATCATTCTTTTTTTTTTTTTTTTTTTGGTCCTGGATCGGCTGCTTGCAAGGCAAACGCCACTGTGCTATCTCTCCGGGCCCATCAGGGATCATTCTTGATGGGGCCCTGTGGGTCATGGGGTGCCAGGGATCAAATAACTGTACTTGCATGTAAGGTTCTATACTGTCACTCTGGCCCACTTTGCTTTTTTAGTTGTTGTTGTTGTTTTGGTATTTGGGCCACCCCAGCAGCACTCAGGAGTTAAACCTAGCTCTCTGCTCAGAAATCACTCCTGGCAGGCACGAGGGACCATATGGGATGCCAGGATTCGAACCACTGTTGGTCCTGGGTCAGCGCTTGCAAGGCAAATGCCCTATCACTGTGCTATCTCTTCAGCCCCCCACTTTGCTTATTATTGAAACAATAATAAGTTCTAAGTTTCCAGCACTGAGAATAATTGTGGCTGATATAAACTTCAATTAATATACTTAATTTTTTTCCATTAAGTGCCGAGAAAAGCGGGTGGGCTGGAGTGGGTTTATTCTGCCTCCTCATATGGTCACCTAAAGCCCCTCTTAGAGCAGGAATGACCCCTTGGGACCTTTGAATGTAGCCTTCCCAAAGTAAAACAGTCAAAAAGGGGGCCCAGTGTATGAGTTCAGCAAGGTACTGCAGACTCTGGTACTGGTCCTGAAAGACCAGGAGAGCTGGTAGGTCCTGTGCTGGTAGGTCCTGTAGGTGTGTCCAAACACACAGAAAAAAAAATTGTAAACATACTAGGATGAAGAGCCGGAGCAGTGGTGCAAGTAGGGCGTTTGCCTTGTAGGTGCCTAGCCTAGGACGGACCGCTGTTTGATCCCCTAGCATCCCAAGCCAGGAGTGATTTCTTTCTTTTTTTTTTTTTTTTAATTTTAATTTTTAGCCAGAGAGATAGCATGGAGTTAGGGTGTTTGCCTTGCATGCAGAAGGATGGTGGTTCGAATTTCGGCATCCGATATAGTCCCCGGGCTTGCCAGGAGCAATTTCTGAGAGGTGAGGGCCAAACAGTACCCTCTTTTTTTTTTTTGGCCACACCTGTTTGATGCTCAGGGATACTCCTGGCTAAGTGCTCAGAAATTGCCCCTGGCTTGGGGGGACCATATGGGACGCCAGGGGATTGAACCAAGGTCCTTCCTTGGCTAGTGCTTGCAAGGCAGACACCTTACCTCTACCGCCACCTTGCCAACCCCATATTATTTATTTTTAAAAAGGAAAAAATAAAATAAAATCTTGGGGCCATACCTGGAGGTGAGTACTCAGTTCTGACTCCTACTTCTAAGGAATTATTCCTGGTGCTCTTGGGAAATACCAGTTGCTCTGGTCCCACCGTATTTTCTTTACCCACTCATTTCTGTTTTCTACACTTGGGTTGTTCCTGATGCTGGCTATTGTGAATAGTGCTGCAATGAACTTAGGAGGACAGGTCCCTTTTCTGCATGGTGTTTTTGGGCCCTTAGGTTACATTCCCAGGCCTTAGGTATTTTGTTGAATCTTTTTTTTTTTTTTTTTTTTTGTGGTTTTTTTGGGCCACACCTGTTTGATGCTCAGGGGTTACTTCTGGCTGTGCTCAGAAATTGCCCCTGGCTTGGGGGAACCATATGGGACACCGGGGGATTGAACCACAATCCTTCCTTGGCTAGGCTAGCGCTTGCAAGGCAGACACCTTCCCTCTAGCGACACCTCGCCAGTCCCTTCATTGAATCTTTTGGGGCATTTCTAGATTCAGCTAGCAGATTGTTGCTTAAGATGCCTTGGGGGAGGCGGAGGCACAGCACCGTGTCCACTGTCTTATCTCTCTGGCTCTGTAGCTCTTTACCAGTCCTCCCCACATTTCGGGGAGAACGGGATCACCCAGATATGCTCATGTTACTCCTGGCAGGGATGGAACCTAGGTGAAACGTGTAAGGCACAAGTTGAACCTACTCTGGACCTAGTTGCCAATCACTTTCATAACAGATTCAGTCAGCCTGGAGTTTGTATTCAAAAAGTGGGGTGCAAATTAATTGGTCCCATTGTAAATGTGTCTCTGCCTAGTCTTATTTTTGTTTTTCTTTTGTTGCTGTTAAAGAGCAGGAGGTGAGGGGAGGGGAAGAAGAGAGATGATCAAAAAAAAAAAAGGGCCCGGATAGCACAGCGGCGTTTGCCTTGCAAGCAGCCAATCCGGGACCAAAGGTGGTTGGTTCGAATCCCAGTGTCCCATATGGTCCCTTGTGCCTGCCAGGAGCTATTTCTGAGTAGATAGCCAGGAGTAACCCCTGAGCATCGCCGGGTGTGGCCCAAAAACCAAAAAAAAAAAAAGAAGAGAGATGATATTGAAAAAGACTTCTGAGGGGCCGGGCAGACACCTTACCTCTAGTGCCACACCTCGCCGGCACTAGAGGTAGTGTGTCTGCCTTGCAAGCGGTAGCCAAGGAAGGATCGCAGTTCGATCCCCCGGCATTCCCATATGGTCCCCCAGCCAGGTGCAATTTCTGAGCACTTAGCCAGGAATAACCCAGTTCGGATCCCCCCCCCCACATGGAGTAACCCCTGAGCATCAATGGGTGTGGCCCGAAAAACAAAAAAAAGAAAAAAGAAAAACAATGGATAGGGGCTGGAGAGATAGCATGGAGGTAAGGCGTTTGCTTTTCATGCAGAAGGTCATTGGTTCAAATCCCAGCATTCCAGGGCTGGTGAGGTGGCACTAGAGGTAAGATGCCTGCCTTGCAAGCGCTAGCCAAGGAAGGACCGCAGTTCAATCCCCTGTGTCCCATATGGTCCCCCCAAGCCAGGGGCAATTTCTGAGCACTTAGCCAGGAGTAACCCCTGAGCATCAAATGGGTATGGCCCGAAAAACAAAAACAAAAAAAAAGACTTCTGGAGATGCTCATTGATTTACCCCTAGCTCTGCATACTTGGTGAGGCTTCGGGCTCATATGGGGTGCCAGGGATTGAACCAGGTCAGCTGCATGCAAGGCAAGTGCAATACCCACTATACTACTGTCACTCTGGTCTTTATACACACACACACACACACACACACACACACACATATTTTTTTTTGTACACACACACATATTTTTTTTTTTTTTTGGGTTTTGGGCCACACCCGGTGGTGCTCAGGGGTTTACTCCTGGCTGTCTGCTCAGAAATAGCTCCGGGCAGGCACGGGGACCATATGGGACACAGGGATTCGAACCAACCACCTTTGGTCCTGGATTGGCTGCTTGCAAGGCAAACACCGCTGTGCTATCTCTTCGGGCCCTGGTCTTTATAGAGGCTTTTGACTTACTTTATGCTTCTATCCACTAGGCCATGATGCCGAGGTGTCTGCATATTTTATGTTCATTTGTAGAAAGAACTTAAATACATAGAAAAAAGTATTATGGCTTAAAATGACATGCAGATAAAAATGGCTTCCCTCTGAAATAAGGAGGTGGAGTGGGCACTAAAATAGAGCATCTTAATTAGGATTATAATCCCCATACCTTAATGAAAACAGGTAGGGGTATGAATTAGCTTCCACCTCTGAGATGTTGAGGGGTTAGGTTTTTTGCCTTGTCTGAAGATGTCTGAGGTTTGATACCCTTCACTTCATGGTCTCCAGAGCACTGCCTGAGCAGTGACACTTGCTAGGTTTTTTTTTTGGGGGGGGGGTTTCTCCCATCCAGCAGTGTTTTCCGGTTGGTGGGATGCCCAGCTTGTGTATGGGGGCCTAGGCAGTGCTGGAAGAAGTTTTTTCTCTTGAGGCCACACTCAGCATTGCTCAGGGATTATTCCTGATGGCACTACAGAATCCAACCCAGGTTGGCCCATTCCCAAGGCCAGGCCTTCATCAATGTCCTTTCTCCAGCTGATTTGCATGGTTACCACCCTGGACTCCTGCAGGCCTTGGGCCTCTGAGCCCTTTCTGAAATCTATTTTCTCTAGCATCACCCCATCTCAGGACACTGCAGCCCACTCAGATTCCAGAAGCTTCATCAGCTAGGGTTGCTAAGACAACAGCACTCTTGAGCCCTCAGACATTGAGAGTGAACACATCCACCATTTGGCAGGACATCAGCAGGGACTGGAGAGATGGAGCAGAGGCTGTGATGGAGAAGGCCTCCTCAGGGCTCTCTGTCTTGGAGGCGCACAGTGGGACCTGTGGAATTAGGGCCCCCACCTTGATTTCTACATTTATCCTCCAAAACTCCAAATGCAGCAAGATCCGGGTAGTGGTTTGGACTGAGGAAGTCCATAGAGGCATTGCAGAGGCCAACGATGGGGGAAACGATGTAACCTTGATAAGGTTTAATCTGTCAGTGATTATAAATGTTCGAGGGGTGGAGCTGGAGAAATAAAGTGGGTGGGGCTCAAGCGTCAGTACCCCTTATGACCTCTTTGCCCCCTCCCCCCCAAACTGCCAAGAGTGATCCTGGACTTACATCCAGCTCACCATCTCCTGGTGTGACCCTAGAACCAAAAGAGGAAACAAAAGGCCAAGGTACTGAAAATTATGAGGAAAGTGAAAAAAAATGAAAATATTTTTTTTGTTTTTGGATTGGAAGCCACACTCAGTAGTGCTCAGTAGTCACTACTGGCTGTGCATCCAGAAAGTATTCCTGGCAGGGCTTGGGGGAACACATGGGGTGCTGAGAATCAAACCTGAGTCAGCTGCATACAATGCAAGTGCCCTATACCTCTATCACTATCACTTTCACTCCAGCACCCTTTATAACATTATTGTGTGTGTGTGTGTCCTCACGCGTGCAGAAATCGCTCCTGGCAGGCTGAGGGGGGACCATATGGGATGACTGGATTCAAACCGATGACCTCCTGCATGAAAGGCAAACGCCTTACCTCCATGCTATCTCTCCGGGCCCTTGTTGTTTTTAATATAAACTATTTAAGCACCATGCTTACAAACATGATTGTAGTTGGGTTTCAGTCATTAACAGAACACCCCCCTTCACCAGTGTAACATTCCCACCACCAATGGCCCCCCTCTTTCCCATTCCCTGCCTGTATTCAAAACAGGCATTTTACTACTTTTGTTTGTTTGTTTTTTGGTGTTTTTGGTCACACCCGGCAGCACTCAGGTTACTCCTGGCTTTACGCTCAGAAATACCCCCTGGCAGGCACGGGGGACCATATGGGACGCCAGGATTCGAACCACCATCCTTCTGCATGGAAGGCAAATGCCTTGCCTCCATGCTATCTTGCCGGCCCCTACTTTTTTTTTTTTTTAATTAGTGAGCTCTTTTTTTTTTTTTAAAGGATAAGAGTTTTTTGTTTTTTTTTTTTTTTTGGTTTTTGGGCCACACCCGTTTGATGCTCAGGGGTTACTCCTGGCTATGCGCTCAGAAATCGCCCCTGGCTTGGGGAGACCATATGGGACGCCGGGGGATCGAACCGTGGTCCGTCCTACGCTAGCGCTTGTAAGGCAGACACCTTACCTCTAGCGCCACCTTCCCGGCCCCAGGATAAGAGTTAAAAAAATACAATAATAATGGTGTGAGAGTGACAATTGTTGTTTGCATAGGCCCAGCAAAATATGGGGAAAATGGGGGTGGGGGAGCAAGTTTTCTGGCATAAGACCGACTCTGGGCTCCAGACATACGAGGTTGTCCAACCCCTGAGTCATTCTCTGGTCCTGGTGAAATTTTTTCGCACCTTAGCTGTAGTTGGTGTCAGGTTCCTGTAGATAAAGATTCTGGTTTCTGTACATTTCCTTCATCGAAGTCAGGATGATGTAGAGAGCGTCCTCTAATTTCACCTCACCATTAGATGCAGAGAGCCCTATTCTGCAAGCAGGGATAGGGATATTGCTGTTGCTAAGTCGTCTGAGTGTTAAGAGAACATACGTGTTTATTTTATGCCATTTGAAATAGCTGGGGGGGGGGGGGTTTAAATCCAGTGCACCACTTTGGTCTGTGACTTAGGACTCTGAAGTACTGAAGTTAAAAAGGGTAAATGTGGAGAAATGATGGTAGGGGGTGAGAGAGTTAAAGAGAAAAATGAGATGTTGTAGGTGTGTGAAAGGGCAGAGTACAAAATGGACATTCTGCATACACAAAAACATAGTTCAAGGATAAGGAGTACTATTAATGTATCTTGTGCGGTTTTGAACATATAGATTTGTAAGAAATTACCAGTGACTGCTTTAGTGCAACAGAGCGACTCTCAGCACCCACAAGTTAAACCTCGCTGGGAGGTTGGAAGTTCAAAGACCCCACCCCAACCCTCCCTAAGGGGCTGGGTGGGGAATGGGGGAAAGCCTAGGGCAAACTTCAAGCTCCTCCAAGGGACCCACCTAGCTGGCTTGCCCAGGCACGTGGCCCAAGGGCCCTGGAGATCGGAGCAAGGTGGTGGAGGGGTGCTGGGATCACCCAAGTCCCACTCCCCACCCCCACCCCACCCCCGCCTGGTTAAAGAGGCCTTTGGTGTGGTGGAGGCCTGCTGAACCCCATGCTGGCAGAGAGTCCTGGCTCCCAGGAAGAAAAGAGACCTTTAAGAGCTGGGAGGCTGGAAGTTCAAAGACCCCACCCTAAACCTCCCTAAGGAGCCAAGTGGGGAATGGGGGGAAAGCCTAGGGTAACCTTCAAGCTCTAGAGGGACCTCTCTAGACAGAGTTTGATATATCCTACAGGGTGCTTGGGATTGAATCCAGATCATACGTATTTCACCTGCTGTCTGGGTTCCATTTGCTTGATTCTCTTTGAACCTGAACAAGTTGCAGTAAACCTTGAGTAGAGTTAATCCTGAGTATGCCTTACCAAGTCTGAATCTGTCCCTGCACTGAGGACACTGGAACGGGCTTTGGTTCCTGTCCTTTTTTTGGAGGGGGCTACACCTAGTACTCAGGGGTTACTCCAGGCTTTAGGCTCAGAAGTCTCCTGGCAGGCTTGGAGGACTATATGGGGTGCCCAAAATCGAACTCAGGTTTGTCCCAGGTCAGCCATGTGCAGGGCAAATACCCTACCGCTGTGCTCTCTCTCCAGCCCGGTCCCTGTCTTGATGGTTCACAGATGCACAGGAGATTGAACATTCCATATGAAGGCAATTGTTTTTGGGCACCTTTTTTTTTTTTTTTTTTTTTTTTTTGGTTTTTGGGCCACACCCAGAAAACGCTCAGTGGTTACTCCTGATTATGTGCTCAGAAATCTCTCCTGGCTTGGGGGACAATATGGGACGCCGGGGGATTGAACCGAGGTCCATCCTAGGCTAGCTCGTGCAAGGCAGACACCTTACGGCTTGCACCACCACTCTGGCCCCTGTTTATGGGCACCTTTTTATGGGTGGCAGTGTTCAGGGAGTACTGCTGACTCTGCTCTTGGGAATCACACCTGGTGGGCTTCAATCAAACCTGAATTGTTTGTGTTCAAGGCAAGTGCCCTCCCCACCATGCTATTGATCTGGCCCCTTTGGACATATTTTGTTTTTACACTTTGTAACATTGATTCATTTTTGTGATTGGGCAATGCCTGGGATGGAACCAGGGTCAGTGGGAAGTAAGGCAAAATGCCTTCACTGTGTTACCTTTTTGGCCCTGTCCTCATGATGGAGGGGGGCCAGGGCATGCCCAGCAGTGCTCAGAGCTCAGTCCTTGCCTCTGCTTTTAGGAATCATTCCTGATGCGGTTCCGGGGGGCGCTGTGGGATGCTATGCCTTACATCCTGCTAGGTCGTTGCTCTCGGCCCTTTGCACTGTCTTCTTTCTCAAGATGTGACTTTGATTTTTCTCTCTTTAGATCATGGAAGGGAAGAAGCTCCTGTGCTTGCTACTAGTCCTGGGGACAGCCGTCACTCAGGCTCATGATGGCCACGATGATGACATGATTGACATTGAGGATGACTTGGATGATGTCATTGAGGAGGTGGAGGATGTCCAGTCAAAAGCAGATGCAGCAGCTTCTTCATCCCCCAAGGTCTGACATGTTGTGGTAACCTCAGGATTCCTTCAAAACTGCATTTGTGGATTCATTTCCTTTTGGGGGTGGGTTGGCTCAACCCAGCAGTACTCGGGTTTCCCCTGGTTCTACACTTAGAAATTACTCTTGGCAAGCTATGGAATTCCGGAGATTGGACCCAGGTTGACCACATGCAAAGCAAACACCCTGCCTCTGTGCTATTGCTCCGGCTCCCAGTAGAAGTCATTTTCTAAGGGGACATAGGGAAGGGGGTGGACCATTGGTCCCTTATGGTGATTCTGGACTGGCCCTGTCATGACATATGAGGGTTCAAGGATGTAGTTGTTTTCCAGTCTATGGGGTCACAGGATGTTGAGTTGTACCAGCCTGTGCTTAGGATAGCGAGCCTTTGCCTCTCTTTTGTGTTTGTTGCCCCTGGAGTCCTGGCTGTTTCTGGGAATTTTTGTTCTGATTGTCAGAGGGGACTGGATAGACTTGGACTTATTCACTTAGCGTCACCCCTGAGAGAGTAATAGAAATAAGATGTACAGTTGATCATTTCTTTCTTTGTTCTTCCAGGTCACTTATAAAGCTCCCACCGCAACGGGGGAAGTGTTCTTTGCGGATTCTTTTGATCGAGGGACACTGTCAGGGTACGTTTGTTTTGGGGTGCAATGGGGAGTAAAGGATCTGAGAACTTAAGATTACAGTTTTGTGAACGTCTTTGGTAGAGCATTTATAGACTGAAATAAATATTAGATGCTAGGTAGGGCTGCAGAAATAGCACAGCAGGGAGGGTGCTTGCCTTGCATATACCTGACTGGAGTTTGATCTCAGCTTCCCATATGGAAACCTGAGCATCACCAGAGTGATTTTTGAGTGCAGAGCCAGGAATAAGCCTCAAGCACTGCCAGGTGTGACCCAAAAGTCAAAAAACAAAGAAAAAGAAGTATCAGGTGCTTTACTTTTTAAAATAGCTGTGATTTTTGTTCAAAATGGGCATTGGGGCCACCCTACCAGGGCTACTTGGGGGTTATTCTGGCGCTGATTCTATTATACTCAGGGATCACCTTTGCTGAGGATCAGGGGGTCCTGTGGGGTGCTATAGATTAAACCAGGATTGATGAGATGCAAGGCCAATGCCTCCCATCCCCAATATCTTTCTTGCTCAGCAGTTGGGAGTTGGATGCACTTTTATTCTCAGGGTCTTTTGTGGCCTATGTGAAAGTTGAAAGAATGTTCACCATTAGAGGAATAGGCAGGACAGGGCCTTTCATTGGCAGCCCTGTGGATATTTGAACCCTCATTTGAGTCATTCAAATGTCTGACTTAACAGGTGGGTCTTGTCCAAAGCGAAGAAAGACGACACTGATGATGAGATCGCCAAGTACGATGGTGAGTGAACACTGGAGTTTCTGGAGCCCTCAGAATGGCACTGGGATAGGGCTGCCCCGCAGAGGGTGAAATTTTTTTCCCCCCAGCCCACCTGTTTCATTGTTGTTTTGTAGATTCACGTCTTTTTGATATATTTTTTGTCTGAGGAAATGTCATTTATTGCCTTGGTTACTGTTATGCAGGGGTGAAGGGCTAATCTGGCAGAATTAGTATGCTATAGCTTTTTGAAATCTGATGCTAAAATTTGTCCAGTACATGCATGTAAGTTTAACAAGTAAGGTAGTTTCTGTGTTTGGACCACACCTGGTGGGTACTCAGAAACAACTCCTGGGGGTCCAGGGAAATATATAGCTTTAGTATTGAGTTCTTTCCTATTTGTGTGAGGTTATTTTGTTATTGGATTCTGTACCCAGGAATCACCACTGACTGAGAAGTAGTGCTTGGGGTCAGTAGGGGATGGGGAAAGGACTCCTATAGGATGGGAGAATCTAACCCAGATTTACATTTGCAAAGCATCCAGCCCTCAGGCTCCTGAACCTGGTTTTTACAAGTGAGAGGCTAGTGCTTCAAGCCCTGTCCTTTCACTTTAGAGAACTAAAGGGGAGAGGGAGAGAGGATCTAGAGAAAGCTTCTCCAGTGCAGAAACAGCCTAATTTCCTCCATTCTGTTGGACATGTTGCCTCACTCCACAGTAGAGGACAAGCCTATGGCTTGCAATTCATAGGTGAGTGAATATGAGCAAACATAGCTGTTACATTATTGCATTTTTCATGGGCCTTTCTCATATTGGGGGCTACCAGCTAGGACAAGGTGAGGCACTCACATGAGGCAGGTGGGAGTTAAGGGCTTCCTCTGAAGGTGGTTCCTCTGGCTTCTCACAGGGAAATGGGAGGTGGAGGAGATGAAGGAGTCAAGGCTCCCAGGTGATAAAGGGCTGGTACTGCTGTCTCGGGCCAAACACCACGCCATCTCTGCCAAGCTGAACAAGCCCTTCGTGTTCGACACCAAGCCACTGATCGTGCAGTAAGTGATGCCTGAGCTGCTTTATGTACAATCTGGGGTATAGGGAGCATGTGGGTGTCATCTGGAATCGAAGGCACGTCATTTTGTGGCCCTTTTTCCTGTCCCACTGTATTGATTGGTTTTATCTTTTGGGACATACTCAAGGAGATCCTTGAAGCTTACTCTTGGTTCTGCACTCAGAAATTATTCCTGGGATGTCAGGGATTGAAGGTTTGCTGTGTGCAAGGCCAGTGCTATATATCTTGTACTCCAGTACTCTTGTTTTTAAATTATTTTTGGGGGTAGGAGCGGTAGTACAGCGGTAAGCATTTGCCTTGCACACGGCTAACACAGGACGGACCATGGTTCAAATCCCGATATCCCATATGGTCCCCCTGCCAGGAGCAACTTCTGAGCACAGAGCCAGGAGTAACCCTTGAGCACCGCTGGATATGACCGAAAAACAAAAAAAGAAGTTTTTTGTTGTGTGACCATACTTAATAATGTTCAGGGCTTACTCCTGCACTTTAGCGACCATTTTTGGCAGGACATGAGGACCCTATTGGATACTGGGAATTGTCCCTGGGCTGCATGCAAAGCAAGCGCCTATTACTATGCAGTTGCTCCAGATCCTGCCCCATTGTTGAAATGAATTAGCTGTGCCTCTTCCTATTGCCTTTTTGTTTTAGTGCTGCACCTGGCAGTGCTCAGGGCTTGCTCTCCTGGTTCTGCCCTCTGTCCTGGTGGGGCTTGAGGATCCTGTGGGGTTCTCAGGGTTTGAGCCCAGGTCAGCCAAGGACAAGGCAAATGCATGTTCCACTGTACTGTCGTTTCGTCCTTCATAAGCCAGGAACTTGGAGCTGTACTTCTGCAGGATCAATTCCTTGTTTTGTGCTCAGGACTCTCCTGATAGTGCTCAGGTCAGAGGGACGCTCTGTTAAGCTGGGAATGCTGTGTGTATAAGGCAAAACACCCATGTATCTGTCCCCAAACTTAGGGGGAATTTTGCATAAAGCAATTCTTGGGAATTTTCCAGAAGTTTTCTTTTCTTGCATTTTTTTTTTTTTTGGTTTGTTTTTTGGTTTTTCTGTCACTCCTGGCTTGGGAGACTGGGGACCATGTGGGACACCGGGGGATCAAACCACGGTCCATCCTAGGCTAGTGCGTGCAAGGAAGATGCCTTACTGCATCGTGCCACCACTCCGGCCCCTTTTCTTGCATTTTTGGACATGCAAAAGCAATAACTTATTTTTGTGGCAAGTAGGTATTGCGGTCATCCAGGAGGTGCTTGGGTTTCTCTAGTACTGGGCTCTAGTAATTCCTGGCAATGCTAGGGATTATGGTGTCCTGGTTCCAAACAAGATAAATACCTTCCACCCATCAATGTCTTCTGGCACCAAACTACTGTCATGCCATCCTGGTCTTAGTTTCTTGGTGCTGTGGTGGACTTAGAGGTTTTTTTTCCCCTATACCCTCAGGTATGAGGTGAATTTCCAGAATGGCATCGAATGTGGTGGAGCCTATGTCAAACTGCTTTCCAAAACCCCGGAGCTCAACCTGGTAGGTGCCTCTCCGAAAGCCAGACCCTGCATATGGAGCTGCTGAAAGGGCAGCAGGCCTCCAGGGAGCTGGGTGTGGGCTGGGCTAAGGTTGACTTGGACACATACTTTTCTCAGGGATTGCTCCTGGCTCTTGCTCAGGAATCACTTCTGGTAGTACTTGGGAAGAGGGGGGTGACCATATAAGATTTTGGGGGTCAAACCCAGTATTTTTGGAGTTGGTTTGTTTTTAGAGCCACTACCAGCAGTGCTTAGGGGCTCACACCTATGTATATGTTCTAGTGATTCCTGGTTCTGCGCTTAGGGATCATGCTTGGCATGACTCAGACACTATATATAGCTGCAGGGGATCAGCCCATATCAGCTCTTTGTAAGGCGAGCATCCATCCACTGTTCTGTCTCTCCAGCCCACATCTCTGCTCTTTTTTGTTGGTTTTGGTGGGGATACAAACCCAGCAATCCTGAGGGTTTATTCCTGCTTCTGTGCTTGGAATTACTCCTGGCAGTACTTGAGACCATAAGGGAATCTGGGGTTCAAATCTGAGTTGGCTGCATGCATGACAAACACACTACCCATTGTACTATCACTACATCTCTGCTTTTTTTTTTTTTTATTACTGAAAATTAAATTTTGTGGGCTGAGTTAAATGGATAAGGCACTTGATTTGTGGCCAACACAGATTCATCCTATGTAGTCCCCTGAGCACAGCTGGATATGGTCCAATGGGTAAAAAGAGGAAGTGGATTTTGAGAGTTTTTCCTTGATATAGGTATCTTTAGATGCTTTAAATTTTATTTTGTATTTGGCTATATCTGGCAATACTTAGGATTTTTCCTGGTTCTGCACTCAGGAATTATTCCTGGTGGTGCTTAGGGGATCATATGGGATGCTGGGGATGGTACCCAGGTTGGCTTTATAAAAGGTAAGTGCCTTAACCACTAGACTTTTTTTTTTTTTTTTTTACCTTTTACATTGATTCATCTTCTTCTCCCAAGTTCTCTGCCCTGAAAATTTTGTTTTGCATCTGTGGTGCTCAGGCTTTTGTGCTTGGCTTTGTGCTTGGGCCTCATTGTTCTGAGCCTAGCAGGGCTTAAAATTGTGTGTGCGCATGTGCACACGCTGCTGATAGAACCTGTGAGTGCTATACAGGAAGTGCCTTAAACCCTGTGCTGTCTTCAGTCCTGCCTACCCTTTCTGGTTTGTTTTGTTTTGTTTTGTTTTGTTTTGGGGCCATACCTAGCAGTACTCGGGGTTCCCTTCCTGGTTCTGGCCTCAGGAATCACTCTTGGTGGGCTTGAGAGACCATATGCGATGCTAGTATGGAACTTGGGGGATGGAACTTTGTGAGCCACATGCAAGGCAAGTATCTTCCTGCTGTTTTTTTCTCTGACCACTCTTAAAAATGTTTGATACTTGGTGGTTACTCCCTTGCACTGAGAAATCAGAACCCCTATCTTGATCCCTAAAACCATTCTGTGTATCCCTGCGTATTTTGTACTAATTCAGGCATGCAGGGGAAGAGATGCAGGTTATGAGAGAAGGTACTCAGCTTGGGGCCTGTAGCTTGAGTCCTTTTGTTTCTGCAGGATCATTTCCATGACAAGACTCCGTACACCATAATGTTCGGGCCAGACAAGTGTGGCGAGGACTACAAGCTCCATTTCATCTTTCGCCACAAGAACCCCAAAACAGGAGCTTATGAAGAAAAGCATGCCAAGAGGCCTGATGCAGATCTGAAGACATATTTCACAGACAAGAAGACTCATCTGTATACTCTAAGTAAGCTTGGACAGTCATTTAAGGGGTAAAGGTGCTGTTTTGGCTGCAATGCTAAAGGTGCACTCAGGGATTCCTCCTGGTAGTGCTCAGGACACTGTATGGAAGCCTGGGATTACATCCTGGGTTGGTTGTGTGCAATGCCAGAGTCCTTGCTGTACTCCAACACATTGACCACTGATTTGTTTGAGGGTTTTTTTTTTTTTTTGTTTTTGTTTTTCGGGCCACACCCATCTGATGCTCGGGTTACTCCTGGCTAAGGGTTCAGAAATTGCCCCTGGCTTGGGGGGACCATATGGGATGCCTGGGGATCGAACCGAGGTGGCGATCTTTCCTTGGCTAGCGCTTGCAAGGCAGATACCTTACCTCAGGCGCCACCTCGCCAGCCCTTTGTTTTTGTTTTTGTTTGGAGTGGGGGTTGTATTTTTGCCTCTGCACTCAGGAATTACTTTTTTTTGTTGTTGTTGTTTTGTTTTGGGTTTTTTTGGGCCAGACCCGGCGGTGCTCAGGGGTTACTCCTGGCTGTCTGCTCAGAAAAAGCTCCTGGCAGGCACAGGGGACCATATGGGACACTGGGATTTGAACCAACCACCTTTGGTCCTGGATTGGCTGCTTGCAAGGCAAACGCCGCTGTGCTATCTCTCTGGGCCCAGGAATTACTTTTGATGATGCCAGTGCATCATCATATGGGATGCTGTGGATTGAAGTGTGTCAGCTGCATGCAAGGCAAGTACTTTACCCACTGTCACTTCAGCCCTGGCAAATTATTATTTTTTTTTTTTAATTTTTTTGGACCACACCCAGTGACGCTAAGGGGTTATTCCTGGCTATGTGCTCAAAAATCGCTCCTGGTTTGGGGGGACCACGTGGGATGCCGGGGATCAAACCGTGGTCCATCCAGGGTCAGCCCTGCCACTGCACCATTGCTCCGGCCCCGTGGCCACTGATTTTTAAGTATGATTGTGTGGTGGCATATGGGAAGCCTCTCCTTAATCCTCAAAAGATTTGAAATGAAAACAACATCTATATTTGGCCTTAAGCAAATAAACACTGTAGGGGCCAGAGAGATAGCATGGAGTTAAGGCATTTACCTGTCATGCAGAAGATTGGTGGTTCGAATCCTGGCATCCCATATGGTCCCCTGAGCCTGTAAGGAGCGATTTCTGAGCATAGAGCCAGGAGTAACCCCTAAGCGCTGCAAGTGTGACCCAAAAAAACAAAAACACTGTAATCAAAACTTTTTCTCATCCTGACTCCTGTGTCTGTGTTTTGGCACCCACTACTGTAGTGCCAATCTTGAACATGACATTTGGTTGCATGCATTCATCCCTTGTGCTCTCTCTTCAACCTGTACATGGACCCTTTTTTTTTGGTGGAGGGGTTTGGAACTTATTCCTAGCTTTGTGCTCAGTGATTACTCCTGGTGCTGCTTGAGGTCTGTATAGGGCAACCTGTCCCCTCTACTGTCGATTTGGCAACCCCTCCCAACCAAACACACAAACCACTCTTGGTTTGTTTTCTTTTTGTTTTGTTTTGTTTTTTTTTTGGGGGGGGGGCGGGCTACTCCAGCAGTAGTTCAAGGCTATTTCTTTTTTTTGTTGTTGTTTTTTGTTTTTTTTTTTTGTGTTTTTTTTTTTGTTTTTGTTTTTGTTTTTTGGGTCACACCCAGCTTTGCCCAGGGGTTACTCCTGGCTGTCTGCTCAGAAATAGCTCCTGGCAGGCACGGGGGACCATATGGGACACGGGATTTGAACCAACCGCCTTTGGTCCTGGATTGGCTGCTTGCAAGGCAAACGCCGCTGTACTATCTCTCCGGGCCCAAGGCTATTTCTTAATTCTGGCTTTGCACTTGGGTATTACTCCCGGCAAGACTTAGTGGACTGTATGGGGTACCAGAATCAAACCTGGGTTGACCCATGCAAAGGCAATTAGATCTCAAAACATAAACCATTCTTTTGGTTGGTTGGTTGGTTGGTTTCGGTTTTGGGGGCACACCTGTGGCACTCAAAAATTATTCCTGGCAGCCTTAGGTACCATATGGGATGCTGGGATCAAACCTGGGTCAGCTGTGTGCATGGCAAAAAAAAGCCCTACCTGTGGTGCTAACATTGGTGCTCAGGGATTACTCCTGGTTCTGCACTCAGAAGTATGGAATGCTGGGCCCGAATCATAGCACAGTTGCAAGGCATTTACCTTGAATGCAGCAGACCCAGGACAGACCCGGGTTCAATTTTCGGCACCCAATATGTTCCCGAGTCTGCCAGGAGTGATTTCTGAGCAAAAGAGCCAGGAGTAACCCTTGAGTAGCACCGGGTGTGGCACAAAAACAAAACAAAACAGTGGCGCTCGGCCTACTCTTGGCTCTTCGTTCAGAAGTCACTCCTAGCAAGCACGGAGGGACCATATGGATGCTGGGATTAGAACCACCATCCATCCTGAATCAGCTGCCTGCAAGGCAAATGCCCTACTGCTATACTGTCTCTCCGGCCCCATGTAGACCATTCTTTTTTGTTTTTTGTTTTTTGGGTCATACCCACAGTGCCCAGGGTTTCCTCCTGGGTCTATGCTTAGAAATCGTTCCTGGCAGGCTCAGGGGACCATATGGGATGCCAGGATTCGAACCACTGACCTTCTGCATGACAAATAAACTCCTTACCTCCATGCTATCTCTCTCCCCCATTAAACCTTTTTTTTTTTTGGTTTTTGGTTTTTGAGTCACACCTGGCAGTGCTCAGGGATTACTCCTGGCTATCTGCTCAGAAATAGCTCTTGGCAGGGACGGGGAACCATATGGGATGCTGGAATTTGAACCAACCACCTTAGATCCTGGATCGGCTGCTTGCAAGGCAGACACCACTGTGCTATCTCTCCGGCCCCTGTAAACCACTCCTGGACTCGCCTGCTCCAGCCGACCGGATGATCACGTAGGATTCAAAACACTCACGTGGGGCGCCATTTTGTACCCGCCTCCGTTTCTGCCCTTTACTGGGAGAGATTTCCGGCCAGCAGCTTTCTCTCAACCAGGACAGAAGGCAGAAGGCAGATACAAATAATTCGCAAGTGTTAAGCTCTTTTGTGAACACCTAGAAAATTAAGCCGCAGAAGTTAATAAAGCGCTCAAGCTGAGTTCCTGTCAAAAGGTTTATTGAGGGAGCAAGCAGGGTTTTTATTCCCTGCTTCAGTGGGAGGAGCAACAATATAGGATTGAAACTTAAACCAATCAGATTTGTACAGGTACAACGATTTTAACCAATGGGAGCAGACACATTTTGATGGCGGGAAGGATAAGGAGGAACCTGGCAGGATGGGGGGAGGGGAAGCAAATCCTTAATAGATTTTTCTTTTGTGCAAGCAAATAAGGATTACAGTTTAAACCTTACAAAAACCTATCTATAATTACGTGTATGAGAGCAGTTACAAAAACAGGTTCCATGGAAAGATTAAGGAATCTAGTTAAGCCAGATTCTGTGTGCTGGGCTAAATTTATTTGCAGAGTTTCTTTTTGGCTTGGGGCTAAGCAAATTTATGGCTTGAATCAGGCTCCGTCTCCCACATTTTTTTTTTTTTTTGGGCCACACCCGGTGACGTTCAGGGGTTACTCCTGGCTATGCACTCAGAAGTCGCTCCTGGCTTGGGGGACAATATGGGACGCCGGGGGATCGAACCGCGGTCCGTCCTAGGCTAGCGCAGGCAAGGCAGGCACCTTACCTCTGGCGCCACCGCCCGGCCCCGTAAACCATTCTTTTTTTTTTTTTTTTTTTTTGGTTTTTGGGCCACACCCAGTGACGCTCAGGGGTTACTCCTGGCCATGCGCTCAGAAGTCGCTCCTGGCTTGGGGGACCATATGGGACGCCGGGGGATCGAACCGCGGTCCGTCCTAGGCTAGCGCAGGCAAGGCAGGCACCTTACCTCTGGCGCCACCGCCCGGCCCCGTAAACCATTCTTTTTTTTTTTTTTTTTTTTTTGTTTTTTGGGCCACACCCAGTGACGCTCAGGGGTTACTCCTGGCCATGCGCTCAGAAGTCGCTCCTGGCTTGGGGGACCATATGGGACGCCGGGGGATCGAACCGCGGTCCGTCCTAGGCTAGCGCAGGCAAGGCAGGCACCTTACCTCTAGCGCCACCGCCCGGCCCCAAACCATTCTTAATGGTGACCAATTTCCTTTATTTCTTTTCCAGTCCTGAACCCAGACAACAGCTTTGAGATCTTAGTGGACCAGTCCGTGGTAAACAGTGGGAACCTGCTCAATGATATGACCCCTCCCGTCAACCCATCCCGGGAAATTGAGGATCCGGATGACCGGAAGCCAGAGGACTGGGATGAGCGCCCCAAAATCCCTGATCCTGATGCCGTCAAGCCAGATGACTGGTTAGTCTGAGCCAAAAAATGTGTTTGTGTATCTGTGAGGGTACCTCATTTTCTTTTTGCTAGTGTAGCCCGTTAATTCAAGGCAGTAGGATTTGGGGGTCAGGTGCTAGTCTTCATTTGCCCTTGGCTCAGAGGTTCTGGGACCTTCTCTGCTTTATGGTGGGCATAGCAACCTCAAGCCACAGGACTCTCTCATTACCCTCAGTCTTCAAAACTCTGAGTGCTGCTGTGGGCCATTAGTGGTAGTGGGGCTCTGCATTGGGGTGCATAGAGCTTCAGCGTAAAGGTGGACTTGGGGTCCTTTGCATGCTTGCAATGTGACAAATGGTTAGATTCACCCCCACTGACTAGGCCCTTCCATTGTCAGGGCCTTTCTCCAATTCCCCCAAATGCTTTCTGTACAGTGGGCTGTTCTGCGCATGGCTCAATGGTGTCTGAGATCAAGATGACTTGAGACCATGCCAGACATACACCCTT
Source organism: Suncus etruscus (assembly GCF_024139225.1). Lineage (NCBI taxonomy): Eukaryota > Metazoa > Chordata > Mammalia > Eulipotyphla > Soricidae > Suncus > Suncus etruscus. The sequence goes on along the minus strand of NC_064855.1, from coordinate 33,500,059 downwards.
ACCCCCCCACTCCCTACTCCTGACCCCTGCCACTTCCTCACAGCATTCTCATTTTTGTTTTTGGGTCAATCCTGGCTCTGTGTTAGGAATTGCTCCTGGCAGGCTCGGGGGACCATATGGGATGCCGGGAATTGAACCAGGGTCCATCCTCCAGTCCTGTCCCAATTTTTTTTTTGTTTTTTGGGCTACACCCAGCGGTGCTCAGGGGTTACTCCTGGCTATCTGCTCAGAAATAGCTCCTGGCAGGCATGGGGGACAATATGGGACACCGGGATTCGAACCAACCACCTTAGGTCCTGGATCGGCTGCTTGCAAGGCAAACAACTGTGTGCTATCTCTCAGGGCCCCTGTCCCAATTTTTTGAGTTAGCCCATTCCTAATCTTCAGCATTCCTGGCCAGCTGGGGTATTCACTGGCTTCTCCTTTATGTTGAAGGGATGAAGACGCCCCTGCCAAGATTCCAGATGAGGATGCCACGAAGCCCGAGGGCTGGTTGGATGATGAGCCTGAGTATGTGGCTGACCCGGATGCAGAGAAGCCCGAGGATTGGTAAGCACCTCCTGTTGGTTACCTGTGCAAGAACTGTCTTATGTCTGTTTTGCCATGCCCTGTCCTCCTTTCTGTCTCCTCCTCTTCCCTCCCTTTATTTATTTTTTTAATTTGGGCCCACATGGCTGGGCTCAGGACACAAGGGATGATGGGGATCAAACCTGGGTAGCTATGTGCAAGGCAAGTGCCCTATCCACTGTAGTATCACTCCGGCCCTCTCCTCCCTCTTTATTCTCTTTCCCTTCTTTTTTCTCATCTCTCATTCTCTTCATTTCCCTTTTTCGTGATCACTTGCAATCTCCACCCCCCCCCTTCTTTTCTCCTTTCTCCCTCTCTGTCTCTGGCCTCTGACATCTGAGGAGCACTCCTGACTGGGACTCACTGTGGCCTCTGCTCCCAGGGATGAAGATATGGATGGGGAGTGGGAAGCCCCACAGATTGCAAACCCCAAGTGTGAGGCAGCACCTGGCTGTGGTGTCTGGCAACGGCCTATGATTGACAATCCCAGCTATAAGGGCAAGTGGAAACCTCCCATGATTGACAATCCCAGCTACCAGGTCAGTGCCTCTGGGAGCCAAGGGGCTATGGCAAAATCTTCTTTTTGGGGTTGGAGAAAGGGAGGGTGAGCTGAGCTGTGGGAGGGTGTTGGACAAAAAGCTAAGTCAGCTACCAGAAGGGAAGGAGCATATGTGTGGACTTTTGCATGATGTCTGTCTGGAAAATAGGAAATGGAAGACACCATTCCCTGGGCCTCACTGGCTATTATGTGAGGGGTGGTTGGAATTGGCAGTAGCCAAACAACATTGAGCCCTATGGTTGATCTCAGTGTGGAAAGCTCAAGGAAGAGTGTTTTATTTTCTTGGGGCCATGTTTGATAGTGCTCAAGCTTCATTCCTGTATTTGTGGTGTGGATTCATTACTGCAGGGCTCAGGGATGTCATGTCAAGGATCAAAGGCAAGTTGGCCTTGTGCAAATCCAACTGCTCCCCTGCTGTCTCATCTTTCCTTTTTGGGTTCAAAGCATGTATTCTGCAGCTTGGCTACTAAAGTCACTGATGTCTGGTTCTTTTCTTTCTAGGGCATCTGGAAACCCCGGAAAATCCCCAACCCTGATTTCTTCGAGGACCTGGAGCCTTTTAAAATGACCCCATTCAGTGCCATCGGTTTGGAGCTGTGGTCCATGAGCTCAGACATCTTCTTTGATAACTTCATCATCTCAGCTGATCGCCATGTGGTGGATGACTGGGCCAATGAAGGCTGGGGCTTGAAGCGGGCTGCTGATGGCGCCGCTGAGGTTGGTGGCTGGTGAGCCATTGCCAGGCCCACAGTGGAGCAGTCAGGCGTGGTTCCCTGAGATTTGGCTATGGTTGCTGTAGATCATAGGCTGAAGCCATCACCGGTCATGTCTTGCAGCCTGGAGTTGTGGGGCAGATGATCGAAGCAGCTGAGGAGCGGCCCTGGCTCTGGGTGGTTTATATCCTCACCGTGGCGCTGCCTGTCTTCCTCCTCGTCCTCTTCTGCTGCTCTGGAAAGGTGGGCAAAAGAGAAGCTCTTTTGGGTTCCAAAGACATTCTCTGTTGTTTGAGGGCCCCTGTCTTTCTTTCCTCTCCTCCCCTTCATTTCTGTTACTTTCCCTTTCCCCTTCTCCATTCCTCTCCATTCCCTTCTCAGAACTTAAACTCAAGCCTTTACTCAGAAATCACCCTGACACTTTTCTTTTTTTTTTTTTTGGTTTTTGGGCCACACCCAGTAACGCTCAGGGGTTACTCCTGGCTATGTGCTCAGAAGTTGCTCCTGGCTTGGGGGACCATATGGGACACCGGGGGATCGAACCGCGGTCCGTCCAAGGTTAGCGCAGGCAAGGCAGGCACCTTACCTTTAGCGCCACCGCCCGGCCCCAACCCTGACACTTTTCAGTGGACCCTCCTTTGTGTGAATTAATCTGACTGAGGAGGCTGCAAGCCACCCCTGCATCTTTACCCCATTCCCGAGCCCTACAGTTTTTCCTTTTGTAATTCAGTAATGACTGGGCTGCATTTGATGTGGGCAGCAGTTTTACCCTTGAAAGCATGTATCCATTGTTTTGTTTTGTTTTTTTGTTTTTGGGTCACACCCAGCAGCGCTCAGGGGTTACTTCTGGCTCTATGCTCAGAATTCGCTCCTGGCAGGCTCGGGGGACCATATGGGATGCTGGGATTTTTGTTTGTTTTTTGGGCCACACTCATTTGATGCTCAGGGGTTACTCCTGGCTAAGCGCTCAGAAATTGCCCCTGGCTTTGGGGGACCATATGGGACGCTGGGGATCGAACTGCAGTCCTTCCTTGGCTAGCACTTGCAAGGCAGGCACCTTACCTCTAGTGCCACCTCACCGGCCCTGGGATGCTGGGATTTGAACCAATGACCTTCTGAATGAAAGGCAAATGCCTTACCTCCATGCTATCTCTCCAGCCCCTATCCATTGTTTTTGTTTGTTTGTTTGTTTTGTTTTTAGGGCCACACCCATTGATGCTCAGGGGTTACTCCTCAGAAATTGCCCCTGGCTTGGGGGGAACCATATGAGGGGGAATCAAACCAGGTTACTCCTGGCTAAGTGCTCAGAAATTGACCCTGGCTTCGGGAGAGCCATATGGGACATGGGGACCTGGGGGAATCGAACTGGGTTACTCGAGGTCCTTCCTTGGCTAGCGCTTGCAAGGCAGACACCTTACCTCTAGCGCCACCTCAAAGGCCCCTATCCATTGTTTTTCAGTATGAGTTCATGCTCCTTGTTTTTTTTTTTTGTTTTTTTTTTTTGCCACACCCAACAGTGCTCAGGGGTTACTCGTGGCTCTACACTTAGAAATTACCCCTATCAGGCTGGAGAGATAGCACAGCAGTAGGGCATTTGCCTTGCACACAGCCGATTAAGGATGGATTTTAGTTCGAAACCCATCATCCCATATGGTCCCCCATGCCTGCCAGGAGCAATTTCTGAGCTCAGAGCCAGGAGTAACCCCTGCAAACCACCACGTGTGACCCAAAATCAAAAAAAGAAAGAAATCCTTGCCAGGCTCAGTGAACCACATGGGATGTCAGGGATCGAACCTGGGTTGGCTGTGTGCAAGACAAACATCTTACTGTGCTATCACTCTGGCCCCACGAATTTATGTTCTTAAGGAGCAGCTATGCCTGTATAATGTGTCCTGACAGTTTGCTCAAAAAAAAAACAAATCAGCGCCCCCCCCAAAAAAAACTTATCCCCAACAGCAAGACCTAACTCTACCATTCAGGCTTGAAACAATTGTTCTTTCCTGAGCTAGCTATTCTTTATCTCAGATTTCTGATTTCTCAGGATCCACCTCTCACCCCAAAATCTTAGAGGAAGCAAGAGTTTTGTTTGAGTTTTGGAGCTGCCTGTGACTCACTTGGACCCAGGACACCATAGTTTTGTGGTGCTACTCCTTTGACCTGAGGACTCAGTTACCCTTCACACTTGTGGTGCCCTGAGTCACTGTAACAACCTTCCCTGTTCCCAGGACCAGGGGTCCCTTGCAGAGGATATTGAGTGTGACCCTTTTGAGTGTCCTTTCAGAAACAGTCGGGACCTGCAGAGTACAAGAAGACTGATGCCCCCCAGCCAGATGTGAAGGAGGAAGAAGAAGAGAAGGAAGAGGAGAAGGACAAGGGGGACGAGGAGGATGAGGAGGAGGGGGAAGAGAAGCTAGGTAAGAAGTAGATGTGAACCCGCCCAATACCTGCTTTGCTCTGAGATCCAGTGCATGCCCTACTTTAGGGAATGTCCCAGAAAGCTATTGCATTGGCTCTCTCCACCACCACCACCAGGAGGCACCACTGTTAGGTCGCTGTGAGGGCTCTAGGTTTTTTTCCTCACTGAAAATGTGCTGTTTGGGGGACTAGAGTAATGTCAGGTGCTTTGGCACCCCCGAGGGACAGATGAGGGCTCATCTTGTTGGTTCTGTCCTAGTAGAGAAGCAGGACAGTGATGCCGAGGAAGAGGGCGGCTTAGCCAGTCAAGAGGAGGAGGGTCGAAAACCTAAAGCAGAGGTAATTGGGGTCTGTGGGATTGGGTGGGAATGGCTCAGAGTTGTGTCTAGGGTGTCTTCCTAGGTTTCAGACCCATACACTTCTGTGATATTGTTAAGGATGATTTATATTGGGCCCGGAGAGATAGCACAGTGGCGTTTGCTTTGCAAGCAGCCGATCCAGGACCAAAGGTGGTTGGTTCAAATCCCGGTGTCCCATATGGTCCCCCGTGCCTGCCAGGAGCTATTTCTGAGCAGACAGCCAGGAGTAACCCCTGAGCACCGCCGGGTGTGGCCCAAAAACCAAAAAAAAAGAATGACTTATATTAAAACCCATCAGCATTCTGATTTGTGGGTGGTCATTCCTGGCTCTGTGCTCTAGGGCAGATAGATATCTGCCTGCATGGCCTCATTCCCTGGAATCCTTCATTCACCAGCCTTTTAACTCTTGACAATCCCCTAAATTTTAACCACACTCCCTTGCCCCCATCTGAAATGATTGTGAGATTTGGTGCCCCCACAGCTGTTGTGTGAGCCTGAGTTTTGCTTGGGAGTGAAAGCAGACATAATCCCCACCGTGAGCCAGTTTGGGTGAATGAAGCTCCTCCTCTTTCCACCATACCCCATGTGCAGGAGGATGAAGTCTTGAACAGATCTCCAAGAAACAGAAAGCCACGGCGAGAGTGAGCTTGTCTGAAGGACTCCACGTGGGACGGCCTCACCCAGCCTTCCTCTCTCTCCTGCAAGTGTGGCCTGTGGAGGGGACCTGGCCTGTCATCGGTTGACACACACCCCCTTCTATTGGCCACTGCCCCACTCACCCCCACCCTCAACCCCTCTCCTCCGGACTCTGGATGAACACTGGCCCCCTGCCGAGTCTGCTCCTCCAGCCAGCTACTCGTAGTCTGGGCCTCCAGAACCCCATTTCTTAGGAAGGAAGCGTATAACATGGTGGTTTGCGGGTCCATGACAAAGCATCTCCCCACACTTGTTGGCTCTCTCGACCTCTTATGTGTTTTCTAGTTTCTTTTTCTTTTTTTATCTTTTTTTTTTAAGAGTGCTTAGGAAACTTTACTCTTGGAACAAAATCTGCGCTTAATTTAATATATTAATCTGTTCACGCAGGAGTTAACACCCTTTAGAACTGCAGTGTTTTTCTAACTCCATTCATTGTGGGTGGTTGAGGGGAGGGGTTGTTGGGGGGCTTGTTTTCTTTGGGGTAGGGGGTTAAGTTGTCAAATCAATCAAACCTATTTGCGTGTCCCTAAAAACTGGGTAACTATGCCCGCTACACCCAGGTAGCTATGTTCCTTCAAACCTGTGGCACGTGCTTCTTGCCCCTCCTAACCTGGGGGAACTTGGCCACAGACCCAACTTTCTTTCTTGTAGGGTTCGAGTAAATGGATATCTCAAGTTGATTTCCTAAAAAGACATCCCCTTTTCAATAGCCCCAGGAAATACCTCTGTTCTATTGCCCCCAGGGATATGGGGAAAAGCTTGAGAGGGGTGCCCAAACAGGGCTGAGTTGGGAATGGAGCAAGGCCACTGTTGGCCTGTCGGTTCTGTATGCATTGCGGCCACCATCAACCCTGGCAAGGCCACTCCAAGCTCCATTTGCACCCTCGGTCCCCTGCTCTGGCCTCTACAGTGCTCCCACGTGGTGCAGCTTGATGTCTGTGGCTGAGACCTGGTCCTGAACCCATCAGCTCCATTGTGACTTTTGTCCGTGTGTATGATTTCTTCATTGTTGGCTTTTTGTTGTGGTGTGTGTTTTCTTTTTTTCCACACACAGTTGAAGTCAAGTTGTTTCGTACCCACCTCACTCCATCCCAGCTCAGTGTTGATGGGCAGGGTCTTTGCTTTTTGCCCCACACATAACCTTTCTCTCCATCTGTCTCTCACTGGGTCTTCAGACCCATGCACCAGCTAGGTCCTGAGGCGCACCCATTTCCAATATCACTGCAGCCTAACATAGGTTCTCAAATCTTGTTTTTTTGTTTTTTGTTTTTTTTGGTGGGGGGGTCACACCTGGTAGCACTCAGAGGTTACTCCTGGCTCTTTGCTCAGAAATCGCTCCTGGCAAGCTCGGGGACTATATGGGATGCCGGGATTCGAACTACTGTCCTTCTGCATGCAAGGCAGACTTACCTCTGCTATCTCTCCGGCCCAGGTTCTCAAATCTTGAAGTGATCCCACACATCATCTGAGTGCTTTTTTTCTGGGAGAAAGGGATCTGCTAAAGCACCATGGGCATTTTCTGCCATTTTACCCCACTTCCCACTCCTTCAGAAGTGGTCCTGTTCCAAAACAATATTGGGTGGTTTGGGTTTTCATTTTTGTATGTGATTTGTAGAATCTTTTTTTTTTTTTTTTTTTTCTTTTAGAAATTTTAAAGTTATCTTAGAAGGGATTTTTTCCCCCTCCCATGTTGAATGTAAATGTTTGCTGTGGAGCTGGAAAGCTAAGATCACTGATACCACATAGAAACATTGGGAATGAGGTGGCCTGGGATCCTTTCACAGGTAGTGTTTTCAAATAACCAATAGGACCTATTCTTGCACTGACTTTGAAACACTGCCACAGATTCAGAGTTGACAGCTGTATCCTTTTTTGTTTTTGTTTTTGTATACTTACTTTTTACCAACACATAGAAATCTTGGTCAGTGGGTTGAGCCTGGGAGTTAGTTGTTTTTTCTTTCTTTTTTTTTTTTTTTTGGTTTTTGGGCCACACCCTGTGACGCTCAGGGGTTACTTCTGGCTATGCGCTCAGAAGTTGCTCCTGGCTTCTTGGGGGACCATACGGGACGCCGGGGGATCGAACCTTGGTCTGTCCTAGGCTAGCGCAAGCAAGGCAGGCACCTTACCTCCAGCGCCACCGCCCGGCCCCCTTTGTTTTTTCTTTTTCCTTCACAGTTCCATGCTTTCTATTCATCTCTTGTGTGGCTGCCCAATGGATGGTTTCTTCCAAATGGATTAGTGCAAATCCATTTCTAATCCTTCTATCTCAGCATTACCCATGGCCCATGCCTTGTCTTACAGCTGAGTCTCCACATGCCGCGTTAGAATCTAGATATAACTCAGGCATAGGCTGGCCTGGGGTAATTGAGCCAAGTTGGGTCCACAAAGAGAAAATCCAAGGAAAGGTTGGGGGCGGGTTTCCGTTTTTTTTTTTTTTTTTTTGGTTTTCACTATTTGAAGGATCCAGCTTTCCGCAGGGACAGGCGGGATGGAGCCCATGGCCACAGTATTAACCACCTCCATCCACCCCCAATATGGCACTAATTCGAAATGTTTTGAGCACACTGGTGATCTTTTGTTTCATTGTTGTGAAATGCCTCCATCCTGCTGTGTTCCTCAGTTTCTCTCAGCCACAGATTCCCCCTACCTTATCAAGATTGTCACGTTCCTAAATGGTATTACATTAAAGTCCTGTTTAAGCGTCTCATGACTGAACTTGGGGCCAAGCGTAACTTGCCAGCATGATCGACCATACCTGGATTCATCTGGTCAAAGTCAGAAATTTGGGGTGGGGACAGAAGAGTAATTTTATATCACTTCATGGATTAGATCTTGAAATTAGTGTAGGTTTCATCACTGGGTGTCGTAGGTCAGAAAAAGATTGAGCGGGGAGTTAGAATCCGTGAACTTGGAAGAGTGGTTGAAAAACTTTTTTTTTGTGGGGCCCACGTTTGCTTATGCTCAAAGCTTCATTCCTTACCTCCCCTGGTACTCTTGGTGAGGTTCCGAAAGATCTCCGAACCTGAGGTGGGTCGGACATGCAAGGTAAACATCTTCCGCTTGTGTTCTTCGGCCCTGAAAATAATTTCTGTACATTTCCTGGGAAGTTTTGAGTGACCTAAACTGAAAGTTTTCTAGTACATTTTGAGGCTCTTTGGAGTAATCATAAAATTATGATAGCACAGCGGTAAGGCACTTGCCTTGCATGCAGAATGATGGTGGTTGGAATTTCGGCATCCCATATGGTCCCTTGAGCCCCTTGAGCTTGCCGGGGGTGATTTTTGAGCATAGAGCCAGGAGTAGCCTCTGAGCGCTGCTGGGTATGACACCCCCCTACACACACACACACAAAAGCATTGTTCTTTTCTACTTAGAAGAAAAGTGGGAACCTTGATGGTGAGAAGTAGGACCATCTCAGAAAAATCTGCATGAGGGTTGATGTATGGGTTTTCAAAATTCATGGGCTCAGTAAAAAGCCCATTTTGTACCTTTTTTGTGCCCATGGTGCCTTTTCTGGTGCTTATATTAAACTTTTTTGGAGGGTAAACACCAGGGGTTACTTAGGAGTCACCCCTGGCAGGCTCAGGGGTACCATAAGGAGTGGCCTGTATCAAAACTGGCTCTGCTTCATTCAAGGCAAATGAATTCTTAGTCGCTGCAGTTAATCACTCCTGTCCTTTCTGTTAGAACCCCAGAAGCTCTTTTTTTTTTTTTTGTTTTTTGGGCCACACCCGGCAGTGCTCAGGGGTTACTCCTGGCTGTCTGCTCAGAAATAGCTCCTGGCAGGCACGGGGGACCATATGGGACACCGGGATTCGAACCAACCACCTTTGGTCCAGGATTGGCTGCTTGCAAGGCAAAGGCCGCTATTCTATCTCTCCCGGCCCCCCAGAAGCTCTTAACCTCTTGTTCCAACACAAAAATGATCTACTATTTTGGTTTGGGGCCACACCCAAATCCTATTCAGGATGTGAGATGCCAGCGACTGATCGGCCGCATGCAAGGCAAGCACCTTACCTCTACTACCGGGGTCCCAAAAACTATTTTTGTGTGGTTTTTGGGCCACACCTGTGACACTCGGGTTACTCCTGGCTATGCTCTCAGAAATCGCTCCTGGCTTGGGGGCTCAAACCGCGGTCCGTCCTAGGCTAGCTCGGGCAAGTCAGACGCCTTATGGCTTGCGCCACTGCTCCGGCCCCCCAAAACCTTTTTTTTGTTTGTTTTTGGGTTACACCCGGCAGCGCTCAGGGGTTACTCTACGCTCAAAAATCGCTCCTGGCAGACTCGGGACCATATGGGATGCCGGGATTTGAACCACCGACCTTCTGCATTAAAGGTAAACGCCTTACCTTTATGCTATTTCTCCGGCCCCCAAAACACCTTTTTTTGTTTGTTATTTTCGGCACGCCCGTTTGACAACGCTCAGGGGTTACTCCTGGCTTGGACCATATGGGAGGCCGGGGGTTCGAACCGTGGTCCGTCCTACGCTAGCGCTTGCAAGGCAGACACCTTACCTCTAGCGCCACCTTCCCGGCCCCAAAAACACCTTTTTAATACAAATAATTACCCCGGGTTTTGTTTTATCTTTGAGCTACACACGCTGGTACCCCAGTTGTTTCTGCATCTGCAGTCCGGAATAGCTCCTGGCGGTGCAGGAGCGACTCTAGGTTGCAACATGGGTCGGGGGCATGCAAAGCAAGCACCTTTCCTACCCGCTGTACTATAGTAGCTCTCTGGCCCTGGCTGCTCTATTTCACCCCTTCTTCCTGCTTCCCCCAAGCCCTACTGATTAGAGCACTGGAGTGTGACGGGAGTAGATTTTGTACCCGAAGTTTTGAGTTTGCGGAACACGCTCTGGGTCCTTGTAGATGTCCCCCATCGTCCCCCCACTTTCCGCTACACAGATCCACGGCCCTGTCCCTTCGGGTCCTTGGAGGAATGAGCGGGAATGAAACCGCTGAGCCGCGGGGGTGCGGACCCTGACATCTAGAGCCATGCAGATGGTGGTAAAGGGAACTTGGGCGCCGCTCCTCCCGAGCAGGCCGTTCCAGCCACTCACGCAGCGGGCTGGAAGGAAGGCGCTGGAGACAGCAGGCTGACGAGTCGGATTGCAAAAGCGGAGGGCGAGGCGGGGTGAGAGTGGACCTTAGGGGACCCGGAAGGGCTGGCGGGCGGGGTCGGGGCGCCCTCGCCGGGCGAGACCCCGCCCAGCACTGTCCCCGCCTGCCCAGCTCGGGCGCCCCTTTAAAGATGCCTCGTGCCGCCCCGCCCCTCGGGCGGCCCGCTCCCCGCCTGCCATTGGCCGCCGCCCGCGCCCGTCCGCGTGACGCCCGGCGGGGCCCCGCCTTCTTCCGTGGGCCCGAAAACAATTTTAAGATGGCGGCGGCGGCGGCGCGCAAAACAATGGGGCCGGGCCGGCGGGCTCGGGCCTCGGCCTGAGCGCGGCGGCGGGCGGAGGAGCGGAGCATGGGCCCGACGGGGGGCGCCATGGCGCGGCTGTGAGCCCGGCCCGGGCCGCCGCCGGCGGGGAGGGAGCACCGCCCGCGCAGTGCCAGCCGGCCCGTGCCCCGAGCCCCGAGCCCCGAGCCCCGCGCCGGGCCGGGCCCTCGGCCCATGGTGCTGCCCACCTGCCCCATGGCGGAGTTCGCGCTGCCGCGGCACAGCGCGGTCATGGAGCGCCTCCGCCGGCGCATCGAGCTGTGCCGGCGCCACCACAGCGCCTGCGAGGCCCGCTACGAGGCCGTGTCGCCCGAGCGCCTGGAGCTGGAGCGCCAGCACACCTTCGCGCTGCACCAGCGCTGCATCCAGGCCAAGGCCAAGCGCGCCGGCAAGCACCGCCCGCCGCCCGCCGCGCCCGCGCGCCTCGACGCCGCCGACGGCCCGGAGCTCGGACGCGCCGGCGCTCAAGTGAGTAGCCGGGGTGTGGGTGGGGGCTCCGGGGTCAGATCCACGCGCCGCTGCCCAGGGTGGGGGGGCCCGGGCCCGCGGTCATCCAGCCTCACTGACCCCCCCCCCCCACACACCCCATTGGAGAAGTGGCCTCAGCCGGACTCAGTAATGGCCGTGCCTCGATGACCCACAGTTGGAGAACTTTCTTTTCCCCTGAGCCCCCGGGACTGGAGGGCTGGCGACCACCGGCCGGGCAGCCTGGAGGGGCAACGTCGGTGACCCCTGATCGTTGGAGAAGTTTCCCTCCTGGGATTCTCGGGGCAGTGCCTGGATGAGCCCCCGTGGCAGACGTTTCTCCTCCGGGAATCCCCCGAGCACGGGTGTCATGGCCATATAGGGTAGGGGGAATCCACAGCACTACGATTGCACTTGAGGCCCTGGCTCGCTGGGGGGACTGGGGCCCTCCCACCGGTTCTGTGAGGGGAGGATCCAGACACCAGCGTGGGCTGCCTCGGAGCAAAGCGGAGGTACTTGCTTCTCTGAGTTGCGTCCTAGTGTCCCCGAGGTTTCAGATGGTGGGTTAAAGCATGCGCGATTTCCAACTGGACCAGCCCCACCACATTCGTTTTCCAAGCCGGTTTGATGGCCCAGGAGACCAAGCTTGTGTGTGTGTAGCCGGAAGCAGGTTTGCTTTTTTTCTTGTTGCGGGAATCTGGGGTCTTGGACATCATTGCAAGTTTTAAACCGCTGTTTCAGGCACGCAGGTCATTAAATGGCCCTGATATCTCGCCCTTAAATAGATTCGCAGAACTCAGACCTCCTTCTTGAATCACTTTTCACTGTCTTGCCGCTGGAAAACTCGAGTTCAAAGTCCTCTCAGAGCGAGGAATTTTTGGCATCTTAGATCAGGGGGGAAAGTTTGGACACATCCTTCCCTTTCTCATCCGGTCAGCTGGTGGTGCTTTGTGTCACTGTTTACTCCCCTGTGTTGAACCCAGAATGTCATACCTGCCAGACCAGCCCACAAGCCAGCCCCTCAAGGCCAGCCCCTCCAGGATTCTCTCTGAAGACCCCCTAGATAGGAATTCAGATGCAAAAAGATTTCTGGAAGGGACGAACTGGCTTTCAGCCCCTTTACCTCTCCAGTCCTGCCTGTCTGACTCTTTTAAAATTAGCATCTTCAGAGCTAACAAACCGGCATCCCTAACTTTTGTCAAAACATTTCGGAAACTATTGTCTGTGTGTTTATTTTTAGCACACCCCCGGTAGGCCCGCCGCTAGAGGTCCTGCCTTGCAAAGTCCACTAAGCGCCGGGGAATTTGGGCCCCTCCGTCCCACTCATCTCTGGCGATGTGAACCAGGGACGCATGCCCTTAAAGTGGCCTCTCTAACCTTGCAGAGCTAACTAAATAGCCTTGTTTCTAGAGCAGCAGGAGACTGGCCGACCACTGCTCCCGACGCCCCACACATCCCCATAGAACGCACTGTATTGTGAGTTAGTTCCTTGTATTTGTAGCGATCCGAGAGTACCCTCCAAATTCAGGGTTCCTGATTGGAAGCTCTGTTTTAGACTTCAAATCCTTTCGGTGTCAGTGCCGCAGCCCATGGATCTGGTGACTTCTGGCTCTCTTTTTGAGGTAGGGGTTTTGGGGTCCCAAACCCAGCAGTGCCCAAGAGTTTGTTCCTGAAACCTAAGGATCCCTGGGTTTTGTTGAGTTTGTCTCTGGGACCACTCACCTACAAGGCATGTGTCAGGGCTGAGCCTGGCTCCAGCCTCCTTGGGAATTTTGCCTGCTGCAGTGCGTGTTTGCCTGGCTGGAATAGTTGTTTTCTCCTCGCTGTAAAGGACTAGTCAGTCTCACCGATCTGTCAGTTTGACGTGTCTAGTTGGTTTCATCTGCTTGTCAGTTTCACTCTCCAGTAGGTTTCCTCTTGCTTTGGCTTCCCTGCGAGTAGCGCCCCCTCCTGGGCAGAAGGGTCACTCACCGTTGTCCTTTTGGGGTTGGTTCTGAACCTGTATGCTGGGTCTGCGAAAAGAAAAGAAAAAAATTGATGTCACCTAAGCAAGTGTCAGGGTCACCAAATTCTCCAGGCTCCCTCGGGGATTCCCTACGGTTGGGGGGTGGAGAAATCTAGCTCGTAGAGTTGATTCACTTGAGAATTCACACACTCAGCCTTTTGGCTAAGATCAAGTGTGAGAATCAACACGTAGCTTCTAACAAACCATGTTTGTTTTGGATTCAGTTTTGTTGTTTTTTTTTGCTTTGTTTGTTTGTTTCTGGGCCACACGAGGGTGGTTCAGTGCCAGGGCTCAGTGTCCCTGCACTCAGGTATTATTCGAGAAGGCTCGAGGGACAGGGACAGTATGAAATACCGGGGATTGAACCCAGGTCAGCCACATGTAAGACAAATATCCTCCCTTCTGTACTATTGCTTCTGTCCTGGAAACAGATCTGCACCCGGAGTTGACCTGGTTTTTGGCTTTGTGTGGGGGTTATTGTTTGGTTGGTTAGTTGGTTGTTCCCCCCCTAGACACACTTAAGTGCATTGAACCCCAGCTTTCATGCGCACGTCCTCTGTAGAATTAGAACTGTCGAACCATTTGTGCCACTGCAAAAGCACACATAGACTGAAGTACCACTTCTAGGTTTTTCCACCCTCTACACACATACAAACATAAACCCCGCACACACACACCACCACCACTCCCTGCTGGCTGCTGCAGATGGACAGAAATAGTCTTTCTCTTCTAGTTTCCTAATAAACTTTGTTAGGTTTTCTTGATACTGTTCGTGCTTTTATTCTATTTCTTTTTATTTATTTGGTTTTCGAACTTCTCCTAGCTCTGCACTCAGGAATTACCCATGGTGATGCTCAGAGGATTGAACCTAGGTGGGCCATATGCAAGGCAGTTGCCCTCCCCGCAGTACTGTCTCCAGCTCCACTGTGTTTTTTGAAATGCCAAATAGTTTTCTTTGCTGCTCATTTTTTGTGGGGTGGCGGGGTCTGGGTTACCTTTGCTAACTCTTACTGCTGTACTTGGCTCAGGGGACCTATCTTGTGCCAGAGATTCTAAGCAGGGTACACTGCCTGTCAGGGGTCTCAAACTTGCGGCCCACAGGCTGCAAACGGCCCTCCGTACAACATTATGTGGCCCTGCCCTAGAGGAATCTTTTTCTTGTTTTGTTTTAGTTGTTTGGGTCACACACCCCAATGTTCAAGGCTTACTACTGACTTTGCACTCAAGGATCACCCCGACTTTGCCTCCTGCGGCCCCCAGGTAAATTGAGTTTGAGACCCCTGCAAGCCAAGCAAGCATCTTACCACCCCCCCTGTCTTAGCTTTCCTGTTCTAAAACACCAGATCGTTTTTGGGTTTTGGGTTTTTTTGTTTGTTTTTGGGTCACACCCAGCGGTGCTCAGAGTTTACTCTTGGCTCTGTGCTCAGAAATCACTCCTGGCAGGCTGGGGGACTATATGGGGCACAGGAATTTGAACTTTGAGTCCGTTCTGTGTTAGCTGTGTGCAAGGCCTTACCGCTGTGCTATCGCTCCGGCCTCCAGATCATCAGATCGTTTTGTCATAACAGGTTTACCATCTGGTTATTAGGCATCAGGAGCAGCCTCTGGTACTGCTTGGGAGCTTGGGGTCCATACTTCCCTACGTGCTTCGCAGCCCTGTCTTCCCCACCCCCATATCATCTCTTTCTTTTGTTTTTTTTTTTTAATTATCTTTATTTAAACACCGTGATTACAAATATAATTGTACTTGTATGATTACAGTCATATAAAGAACCCCCCCCTTCACCAGTGCAGGATTCCCACCACCAATTTCCCAGATCTACCTACTCCCCACCCCACCCACACCTGTACTCGAGACAGGCTTTCTTTTTCCCTCATTCATTCATATTGTTATGATAGTTTTCAGTGTAGTTATTTCTCTAACTGCACTTATCATTCTATGTGGTGAGCTTCATGTCATTAGCTGCACCTACATGGGAGGATGGGGCATATCATCTCTTTCTAACCCCATCCCAGAAGCTTGGGTGAGAACTAGGCAAATGATGAGGTGGAGAGAACACTAGAGTTGGCCTAAGTTCCAGTGAATCCAGGTTAAGTGACCCCAAAATGTCAGGTGTGTCCAAAAAACAAAACAAAACAAACAAGATGAATGAGCTTCTTTTTTCTTTTTCTTTTTTTTTAAATGAGCTTCTTGCAGAAAGTGAAAATGACCTGGCCTCAGACACAGTAACCATGTGGAGAAAATAACAAGTTTGGTGTTTTCAGCTCTCCTTTCTTCCTAGGACATCAGAAACTTTGTCTAAACACCCACTTTTCAGAGCAATAGTACAGGGTTGTGCGTTTGACTTGCACTTGGCTGACCCAGAGCAGACCCAGGTTCAATTCTCGGCATTTCATATGGTCCCCCAAGCCTGCCAGGAGCAATTTCTGAAATCAGAGCCAGGAGTAACCCCTGAGGGCCATCTGGTGTGGCCCAGAAACCAAAATAATAAAATCAATACCCACTTCTGAAAAAATTGGGGAGTGGAGGGAGGGGTTGCACACCCAGTGTGCTCAGGGGCCAACCATAAAGAGCCCCTCCAAAGCAAAGCATGCAATCGGCCAGTTGAGTGCTATCTGGCCCCCCATTTTTCTTTCTAAAAAGGGAAGGTCTCAGTGGCTTTTTCTTCTCTGGGCTCTATACTTCAACTTGAAAGCATGAGCAAATAGTCTTAGACTTTTGCCCCGCATTTGCTCACTTACTCATCATTAGGCCATTGTCACTGGCCAGCAGACACCCCCAGCCACCAAGGAGAAAGACTAGCAGGGCTAGAATGACCAAGTCCTTAGTCATCCTACACCCTCACTTCCTCTCTCTAAAGACATAACCTTGCTTCTGCTCTACAGATTTTCTCTCCCGATGAATCCAGTTTGTCCTGCGGTCCCACCTCCAATCAAGGTGGAGAGATGATACTGTTTGGGAAGACGCTGGCTTTATACCTAATCTATTCTCTCCCCCTTCCCCTACCCCTAATTTGCCCCCACCCCCAAGCAAACCCGGGTTGGGGAGAAAGAGAAAAGGAGAAAGACTGACTGGAACAGGGCTGGAGCAGTGATAGCATGGATCAGTAAGGTGTCTGCCTTGCCGGCACTAGCCTAGGATGGACCTCGGTTCAATCCCCTGGCGCATCCCATGTAGTCCCCCAAGCCAGGAGCGATTTCTAAGTGCATAACCAGGAGTAAGCCCCGAGAGTCACTGAGTGTGGCCCCCCAAAAAAAGAAAAAAGAAAGACTGGAACAATCGTTTACCTTGAACACAGCTGACCCCTGAGCCTGCCAGCTGTGATCCTTGAGCACAGAGCCAGGAGTAAGCTCCTGAGCACCGCTGGATGTCCCCCCCCCAAAAAAAAAAACACACACACACAACAATACGGAGTTCATCCTTGTCCAAGTTTGTTCTTTTAATTTTGGCACCACACCCAGCGATATGGAGGGCTGACTCCTGGCTTTGTGCTCAGAGATCGATTATTCCTGGATCCCTGGCAGGCAGGAGACCATATTGGCTGCCAGGTATCAAAGCCGGGTTGGCTGTGAGCAAAGCAAACAAACATTCTACTGCTCTGACTATCCACTGGGACCGTGTTTAGGTTCTTTCGGGAGCCAGGATCCATGCTGACTAGTGGACAAGGGAGAAAGGTCAGTGGTGGGGGCACAGGCACCAGCCATGGGGCCACCCGTGTTTGAGGGCCACTTTAAGCTGTGCTCAGAGGTCCCTCCTAGCTGCACACTCGATCCTACGGGGGATCAAGAAGTCATAGGTAGGGGCCGGAGAGATAGCATGGAGGTAAGGCGTTTGCCTTTCATGCAGGAGGTCATCGGTTCGAATCCCGGCGCCCCATATGGTCCCCCGTGCCTGCCAGGAGCAATTTCTGAGCCTGGAGCCAGGAATAACCCCTGAGCACTGCCGGGTGTGATCCAAAAACCTCCAAAAAAAAAAAAAAAGTCATAACTCCAGTCGGAAGCCCCCTGTGGGAAAAAAAAAAGTGAAGATAACAGTTTTTGTTTTTTGATTTTGGGCCACACCTGCCAGTGTTTAGGGGTTTACTCCTGGTAGGCACGAAGGACCACATGGGATGCTAAGGATCAGACCTGGCTCAGCTTCATGCAAAGCAAATGGCTCTGACCACAGTGCTAGGACTCCACTCTTAAAAATGAATATAATGTGACTCAGTTGTCACTGATGGCTTTAGGGGCCTGAGCAATAGCACAGTGGTAGGGCGTTTGCCTTGCATACAGCCAACCCAGGACCGACCCAGATTTGATCCCCAGCATCTCCTATGGTCCCCCAAGCCTGCCAGGGGCAATTTCTGAGAGCAGAGCCAGGAGTAATCTTTGAGTGCTGCCAGTGTGCCCCCCTCCAAATAAAAAATAATAGCTCTAGTCTGAAGGGCTCTAATCTGGGGGCTTGTGTATGTGAGGAAGGACGAAGCTCATAGTCTAGTAGGGCAAGGACCAAGGGAAGAATGGAGATGAACAGGAGGAGCTGGATTCTTTTGGGGAACATGCCCGACAGTATTACTCCTGACTCTGCACTCAAGAATCACTTCTGACAGCCTAGGGCGACCATATGGCGTGCCTGGGATCCAACTCAGTTTAGCTGCATACAAGGCACACACCCTCCCCCATTGTACTATTACTTGGGACCTAGATTCTAAATGTTGGTAAGGTGGGAATTTGGAGATGGATCAGAACGAGGCAAGGAGAAAGGGGGGAATCCCTAGATGTGGCAATTTAACAACGTCGTTTGTACATTTTGCAGATCTTGGGGGAGGGAAGCATCTCCTTCCCCTCCAACAAGCAGGAATATTAATGTTCCCCGATAAACTCCATGGGGCTTCAGGGCCATCCCTTTCCTCCCAAGCTGGCTTTCTTGGGGTTTGTGCTGGGAGCTGAGGAACCAGCAGAGTGGTGTCTCATAGCTTGCAGGGCAGCTAGTGCTGAGCAGCTCCTAGCAAGGGCTAAGAAAGGACCTTTTTGTTTTGTTTTTGTTTTTGTTTTTGTTATTTTGGGTTACTCCTGGCTAAGTGCTCAGAAATTGCCCCTAGCTTGGGGGGACCAAATGGGACGCCGGAGGATGGAACCTCGTTCCTTCCTTGGCTAGCGCTTGCAAGGCAGATACCTTACCTCTAGCGCCACCTCTCCGACCTTTTTTGTGGGATCTCAGGGCCACACCCCTGGTGCTTAGCTGCTAGCTCAGGAGCGCCCCTGGTGGTGTTTGAGACTTCTTGGCTCTGCTCAAGAATGTTCCTTGGTGGGAATACTTAAAGCAGAGTTCTCAAACTCTGCGGCCCTTCGTACAACATTTTCGTGGCCCACAGCTGGCCTTCAAATATCACAATATTCGCGATTATTCACTTACTGAATAATCGCAATAAAAATCGCATTAGTAAGAAAAAAATCTCATTAAACATCCGCATACCCCGAGCAGTTCCGTTCAGGATATGCAAATGTTTAATGCGATTTTTTTGTGATTTTTTTCTTACTAATGCTATTTTTTATTGCGAATATTCGGTAAGCGAATAATCGAGAATACTCTGTGCCTAGTGCAGACGTCATTTCCGCTGCTCCTGCCCGCTGTCCCTTGCATTATCGGAGGCCTAAGGGAGAAAAGGAAGAGAAGTTTATTACAGAATTAGATTTTGTCATACCTTCATCATGACTTCATCAAAGCCTGCAGTGAAGAGAAAGATTGATGACGAGCACAGACAATTTCAGGAAAAGTGGGAGACGCAGTATTTCTTTGTTGAGCACAGGGGCATCCCCAAATGTCTTCATTTGCTCAGAGAAAGTTGCAGTGCACAAGGAGTACAACTTGAAATACCATTATTCAACTAAACATGCTGAGGAATGTGCAAAATATCAAGGAAATGAGAGAGCCAAGCGGGTTGCCAGTCTTAAAGCATGTCTAATGAGGCAACAAGATTTCTTCCAGAAAGCAACCAAGAGAATGTTGCATCAGTCGAAGCCAGTTACATGGTTAGTGAGATGATTGCTAAGGCAGGGAAACCATTCACAGAAGGAGAGTTTGTTAGAAATGTATGTTACAGGCTGCAAGTATTATCTGTCCGGAAAAGAAAGGTCAGTTTAGCACAGGGATCTCAAACTCGATTTACCTGGGGGCCACAGGAGGCAAAGTCTGGGTGATCCTTAAGTGCAAAGTCAGTAGTAAGCCTTGAACATTGGGGGGTGTGACCCAAACAACTAAAACAAAACAAAACAAAAAAAGATTCCTCTAGGGCAGGGCCACAAAATGTTGTACGGAGGCCCACAAACGGCCCTCTGGCCACAAGTTTGAGACCCCTGGTTTAGCAAAATCAGCCTTTCTGCCAACATTGTGGCAGAGTGCATTTCTGACATGTCAAGTGACATTTATCATCAACTGTGTGAGAAAGCCGAATGTTTTGATGCATACTCAGTTCTTGACGAGGGCACAGATATAACAGACACTGCGCAGCTCACAATTTATGTTCATGGTGTAGATTGCAATTATGAATTGACAGAGGAGCTGCTCACAATAATTCCAATGCATGGCCAGACCACCGCTAATGAGATATTTCGGCATCTGTGTGATGCCATTGAGAATGCAGGTTTGGGGCCGGTGAGGTGGCGCTAGAGGTAAAGTGTCTGCCTTGTAAGCACTAGCCAAGGAAAGATCAAGACCGCGGTTCGATCCCCCGGCATCCCATATGGCCCCCCCCCCCACCAAGCCAAGGACAATTTCTGAGTGCTTAGCCAGGAGTAACCCCTGAGCATCAAACGGGTGTGGCCCAGAAAAAAAAAAAAAAAACAAGAATGCAGGTTTGCCATGGAAGAGGTTTGTTGGAATAATAACCAATGGAGCGCCATCAATGACAGGGAGGAAAAATGGACTGGTGGCACTTGTTCAAAAAAAACTTGAAGAGGGGGCCCGGAGAGATAGCACAGCGGCGTTTGCCTTGCAAGCAGCCGATCCAGGACCAAAGGTGGTTGGTTCGAATCCCGGTGTCCCATATGGTCCCCCGTGCCTGCCAGGAGCTTTTTCTGAGCAGACAGCCAGGAGTAACCCCTGAGCATCGCCGAGTGTGGCCCAAAAACCAAAAAAAAAAAAAAAAAAAACACTTGAAGAGGAGGATGTAGAGAAGGCCATTGCTCTTCACTGCATTATCCATCAGCAGGCCTTTTGCACTAAATGCCTGCCGTGTGACAATATGATGTCTGTTGTTGTGAAATGCATCAACCAAATCAGATCCAGGGGCTTAAAGCACAGGAGGTTCCCTACTTTTTTAGAGGAAATGGAGTCAGAATATGGAGATGTGCTCTATTTCACCAAGGTACGTTGGCTCAGCCAGGGAAATGTCCTGAAAAGATTTTTTGAGTTGAGAGAAGAAGTGAAAGCCTTCATGGAGAAGGATGGGAATGCTGTTTCTGAGTTGAGTGATCACAAATAGCTCATGGACTTAGCTTTTCTTGTTGACATCACACATAAACTGAATGTACTAAACAAGATGTTACAAGGCCCGGGGCAGCTTATCAGTGCTGCCTATGACAACATGAGAGCATTCTCCACAAAACTTGTGTTATGGAAATCCCAGCTCTCTCAGACAACCCTTTGCCATTTCCCAGCATGCAAGGAACTTGTGGATGCAGGCATACCATTCAGTGGTGAGAAATATGTTGATGCTATTTTTTTTTTTTTTTTTTTTTTTTTTTTTGGTTTTTGGGTCACACCCGGCAGTGCTCAGGGGTTACTCCTGGCTGTCTGCTCAGAAATATCTCCTGGCAGGCATGGGGGACCATATGGGACACCGGGATTCGAACCAACCACCTTTGGTCCTGGATCGGCTGCTTGCAAGGCAAACGCCTCTGTGTGTGCTATCTCTCCGGGCCCCATGTTGATGCTATTTTTAAGCTAGAGAAGGAATTTGATCACAGATTTGCAGACTTCAAAAAGCACAGAGCCACTTTCCAAATTTTTGTGGACCTTTTTTCCTTTGATGTGCAAAATGCCCCTCCTGTGATTCAAATGGAACTCATTGACCTGAAATGCAACTCTGATCTCAAAGCCAAGTTCAGGGAGATTAGTGGAAAAGCAGACATGCATGGGCAATTTTTGAGAGAATTGCCCCCCAGCTTCCCTGAGCTTTCCCAAATGTTCAAGTGCACCATGTACCTTTTTGGGAGCACATATTTGTGTGAAAAGTTATTCTCCACATTGAACTTCATAAGTCAAAGTACAGGTCTAGACTTAATGATGGCCATCTTCAAGCCATACTGAGGGTCTCAACTGCTTCCTCTCTAAAGCCAAATGTTCAAATTTGTGAGAAGCACTGTAAAGTCTCTGGCAGCAAGGAATAGGCAAAAGATGCCATGTTCAGAAGAACTGTTCATGATCTTCACTCAATGTTCTATTCATGTTCAGAAGAAATAATTAAAACTGTTAATAATGATGTTTGAGGACTTTTTTTGTGTGTGTGAAATCCCTTATGCGGCCCTGCCTCACCCCGACTTTGCCTCCTGCGGCCCCCTGGTAAATTGAGTTTGAGACCTCTGACTTAGAGGTTTAGAACCAAAGAAAAGGGCCTGACCCCTTATCCTCTCACTTAGATCCTCAAGACTTAAGTTTTGGGGGACCTCAAATGATAGCACAACAATAAAGAAAATAGGGATAGTGGAGGCCAGAGCCTTGCCCACGCTAGCCTAGGACGAAATGCTGTTCCATCCCCCAGCGTCCCATGTGGTCCCCCAAGCCAGGAGCAATTTCTGAGCACATAGTCAGGAGTAACCCCTGAGCATCACTGGGTGTGGCCCCAAACAAAACAAAAATAGTGATAGTACAGGAAAGATGTTTGCCTGGCATGCAGTTGACCCAGTTTAAATGCCTGGTACACCATAGTTTCTGAGCTCTGCCAGGAGTGATTCCTGAGCTCCACTGTGTGGAAATGTCCTGTGGCTGTCTCAGGAGATGTGCACCAAGGGCTTTTCCTGAAAGGTGTTTTCTCAGAATCTCCAGCGCATCAGCCATACCTGAGGTTCTAAAGTTCAGGAGTTGTGGGTCACTGAGACAAGTACATTGACAAGGGCTTTCTGTGCTAACTGGGCACAGGAATCTGAGCTCTAGCCACTGGCTAGTATTAAGATAGTTTTGATCCCTTTAGGAAGCAAAATAAGACAGCCAAGTTGGGGAAGGGTTATAGGCAGCCTGAAGCTAGAAGTGGAATCTGAAAAGGCTGGAAAGCACTAAAACATTCTGAACACTCTGGTCTTTGTTTTGTTTTTATATTGATGTCTTTTTTTGTTTGTTTTTGGGTCACACCCAGCAGCACTCAGGGGTTACTCCTGGCTCTATGCTCAGAAATCGCTCCTGGCAGGTTCAGGGGACCTTATGGGATGCCAGGATTCGAACCATCGCCCTTCTGCATGTAAGGCAAATGCCCTACCTCCATGCTATCTCTCCAGCCCTTATATTGATGTCTTAAAAAAAATTTGACAGGGCCCAGAGAGATTTGCCTTGCAAGCAGCCAATCCAGGACCAAAGGCGGTTGGTTCGAATCCCAGTGTCCCATATGGTCCCCCGTGCCTGCCAGGAGCTATTTCTGAGCAGACAGCCAGGAGTAACCCCTGAGCACCGCCGGATGTGACCCAAAAAAAATAAATAAATAAATAAATAAAATAAAATAAAGTAGAAGCAAATTTCGCGGCCTAAAATTAAGTTCAGTGAACAATTACAGTGCAAAACCAAAAAAGGACAATAGCAGGGGCCGGGCGGTGGCGCTAGAGGTAAGATGTCTGCCTTGCCAGCGCTAGCCTAGGACGGACCGCGGTTCTATCCCCTGGTGTCCCATATCGTCCCCCAAGCCAGGAGCAACTTCTGAGCGCATAGCCAGGAGTAACCCCTGAGCGTCAAACGGGTGTGGCCCAAAAAACAAAAAACAAAAAAAAAAGGACAATAGCGGGCCGGAGAGATAGCATGGAGGTAAGGCGTTTGCCTTTCATGCAGAAGGTTGGTGGTTCGAATCCTGGCATCCCATATGGTCCCCTGAGCCAGCCAGGAGTGATTTCTGAGCATGGAGCCAGGAGGAACCCCTGAGCGCTGTGGGTGTGACCCAAAAACCAAAAAAAAAAAAAAAAAAGGACAATGGCACAATGGGTGGGGCATCTGTCTTGCACGCTGCTAACCCAGATTCTATCCTCAGCATGCCATATGGTCTCTTTTTTTTTGTTTGTTTGTTTTTGTTTTTGGGTCACACACAGCAACGCTCAGGATTTCCTCCTGGCTCTACGCTCAGAAATCGCTCCTGGCAGCTGAGGGGACCATATGGGATGCCGAGATTCAAACCACTGTCCTTCTATGCAGAAGGCAAACGCCTTACCTCCATGCTATCTCTCCAGCCCCAAGAGTAACTTTTGAGTAGAGTTTGAAGTGACCCCTGAGTGCCACTGGATATGACCCAAAAGCAAACAAAAAAATTACAGTATATTCTTGTGCTAATTAATTGCATTCTGAGTAACTTTAGTTGAAGGAAAAGAAATCAGGGGCCTGAGAGATAGCACAGTGGTAGGGCATTTGCCTTGCACACATCCAGTCCAGGACTGATGGTGGTTTGAGTCCCGGCATCCCAGATGGTCCCCAGAGCCTGCCAGGAGCGATTTCTGAGCATAGAGGCAGGAGTAGGCGCTGCTGGATGTGACCTAAAGACCAAAAAAAGAAAAATGAAGAAATCATAAGTTTATTTACTTGGAACCAAAGCCAGTAATACAGTGGGCAGGGTATTTGTCTATTTGCCTTGCATGAGGCCAACTAAGGTTTGATCCCCGGTATTCCATATGATCCTTTAAGCACTGCAGGAAGGAATAACTCCTAAACAAAGAGCCAGAAAAAGTCCTGAGTGTTATGGATTGTGCCTCTGCCCAAAAATTTGTTTTTTGAGGGAGTCAGTATCTACAGTGCTCAGGGATTACTCCTGCCCGTTCTATATAGTGCCAAGGCTCAAACCTGGGTTAGCTGCCTGCAAGGCATATGATTTCACCTGCCTGCTGCCTTCTCCAACCTCAGGAATCGACTCTTTTTATTCTTGGGCCACACCCAGCAGTGCTCAGGGTTTACTCCTGGCTGTGCACTCAGAAATGGCTCCTGGCAGGCTGGGGGCATATGGGATGCTGGGGATTGAACCCGGGTCAGCCGTGTGCAAAGCAAATACCTTACCCGCTTGCTGTCGCTCTGGCCCATGTGTTTTTTTCTTTTCAGGTATAGAGCAGTGCTTGAGGGGGTTTGTGCTTTGCAGGGGTTGAACCAAAGCCTCAAGCACCTTTAACCCTTCCCTCCTAACTCTGGTATTTCTTAGACTTGCCCTATATCCATTTCTGTCAGCATTAAGACTAAGTTTTCACTTGACCTGTGAAATATTTCTCCGCAAAGGTTAAAGGACATAAATCTGGAAATTAGGGCCTAGAGTTGACTCATTGTTCGAGTTTTCTTTGTGTGACATACTCTGGGTTAAATCCTTGGTACCACACCACCCTCAAAAAATGTTGAACTGTAGGGGCTGGGCGGTGACGCTAGAGGTAAGGTGCCTGCCTTGCCTGCGCTAGCCTTGGACGGACCGCGGTTCGATTCCCCGGTGACCCATATGGTCCCCCAAGCCAGGAGCAACCTCTGAGCGCATAGCCAGGAGTAACCCCTGAGCGTTATCGGGTGTGGCCCAAAAAAACAAAAAACAAAAACAAAAAAATGTTGAACTGTAAACATTTTATTTAACCATGATACTCAATTTTTTTTCTTTATTTACTTTTGGCTTTTTGGGTCACAGCTGGTGATACTCGGGGCTGACTCCTGACTCTGTACTCAGGTGGTGCTTACAGGCCCCCATGTGGTGCCAGGAATGGAACCTGGGTTGGTCTCAGGCCAGCAGTGCTCCCCCTGGTGGTGTTCCCTTAGCCTTGGTTTATGCACAGGCAGGCTGCAATAATCCAAGCATTTGAGCTGTGTGGTGTGGAGGGACTTACCAGTTTCAGTCTTGTGGGAATGAATTCATGGAAGCTGTTCCATGGGCTATGGTGCTTATGGAACCATGGCTGGGATCGGAAATGGGGAGAAGTACCCAACCAAATTAACATGTCTGGAGAGAGCTGCAGTGCTTCCAGACCAGCCCCTACATGTCCCACCCCATACAGAGACTCACAAATGCTCCTGAGCAGATCAGGAGCCGGCCAGACATTTGGATTTAGAGACGGGAGATCCAAGGGTCTTGGAGAGAGCTGGTCTACCTATACCGCACGGAGTTCCCAGAAAGCAGGCTGGACTGGGCCAGCCATAGTGGGGCACAGGAGGCTGTGCTGGTGGTCACCTATGAACAGAGTACAGCTAAGGAGAAAGTACTCAGATGGGAGGGATACGGCAGAGGGTCCCAGAGACAGACAGGTTCTGGGCCCTGCACCCCAGCTAGGCTTGAGGAAAACAATAGAACAGTCTCGGGGTAGAGTGACAACAGATGGCAAGTAGGTAAGATGCTTGTCTTGCACATGACTGACCCGTGCAAGGTTCAGTCACCCTCAACTCACCAGTATTTCCTTTCTGAGTGCAGAGTCAGGAGTCAGTCCTGGACATGACGGAGTGTGCCAAAAACTACAAAAGAAACCACCAGCGGCACTTCTGGGGGGGTGGAGGCATCTTTGGGTGCAAATTGCAGGCGGTGCCCCCTCCCCCGTTCCTGCTGTCTTAGTGGGAAGAAGTGCCCTCATATCCCCGCAGCTCTGAGGCTGAAGGTATCGGGAGGGTTTCCCTGAGCCAGCCCTCTCGCCCCTCTGCAGCACCTGCATGACCCTGTGAAGCGGAACCTGGACAGCGCTTCCTCCCCGCAGAACGGCGAGCCCCAGAACGGTTATGGGGACCTTTTTGTCGCTGCCGCCACGAATACGGGCCACAAGAAGAGCCGCCGCGAGGCACCCCCTGCATCCCCACGGGGGGCCCCTTCAGACAAGGCCGGGGCCGCAGCCGACGCCCCCGGGAAGCCGCTGGGCAAGCAGTGCGGGGCTGAGAGCGCAGCCGCGGGGGACCCGTTCCCGCTGCACCGCGAGCTGAAGCAGGAGCCGGGCGACGACCTGCCGTGCATGCTGACGGGCGGCGGCCCCGGCGGCGGCTCCGTGGTGCAGAACAGCCTCATGCCCGACCTCAACCTCAACGAGCAGGAGTGGAAGGAGCTCATCGAGGAGCTCAACCGCTCCGTGCCCGACGAGGTCATGAAGGACCTGTTCGCCGACGACTTTGAGGACAAGAAAGAACCCGAGCCGGCCGCCGCTGCCCCCGCGGCCACCCCCGACGTGCGCGTCAAGAGCGAGTTCGAGCCTGAGCGCCGGGGCCGGGGCTCTCCTTGCTTTCTGGGCCCTGACAGCGGCGCCACGTCGCAGCCGCTGTTCCACACAACCGCGGGGCCGCCTCCCGGGGCGGAGATCCCAGCCCCCAGCCTCCTGCCGCCTTCCACTGTGTCCGCATCCGCTCAGCGCGCCCTGCCCGGCCAGGGCGCCTCCTCCGAGCTGTCCTCTGCGCACCAGCTGCAGCAGATGGCAGCCAAGCAGAAGCGCGAGCAGCTGCTGCAGAACCCGCCGCCTGCTGCACCCGCCCCGGGGCCCTTGGTGGGCTCTTGGCCAGCAGCAGCCCCCGGGGCCTTCGGTGGAACTTACCCCCTGGACAAGGCAGCCAGCCCACCTGGCTACAGCAAGGCCGGCTCAGCGCTGCTGCTGGGCTCTGGTGGGAACCAGGGCTCCCCGCGGCCAGCCACCACTGGTGGCCCCTACCTCCAGACCAGCCACCACCACGCTGGGCTCCTGGGCCACACGCCTGGCGCCGGCAACTCGAGCTCTGGGCCCACGTCTGGACCAATGCTGGACTACGGCAACACCAAGCCTCTGTCGCATTACAAGGCCGACTGCGGGCAGGGCAGCAGTGGTGGGGGCCAGGGCAAGGCCCTGATGGCTTCGTACCTGCCACTGAATACCGAGCAGAACCCCTTGTTCCTTCTGAAAGCCAAGGCGGGTGCCGGGTCCTTCCGTGCCCTGGGTCCTGCCAGCCAGGTGAGTTGACAGGCTTCCCTGGTCTCCTGCTCCTCTTTCCTCCCTCCTCCTGACTCTTCTTCCCACCTAACTCCCTTTAGATTGAGCCTTTGTCCTCCTCCCTGGTTTTCCCTGGTCCTGTCTTCCCTCTTTCTCCCTCCTCTCTCTCTCTTTTTTTTTTTTTTTTTTGGCCACACCCATTTGACTCTCAGGTGTTACTCCTGGCTATGCGCTCAGAAGTCGCTCCTGGCTTGGGGGACCATATGGGACGCCAGGGGATCGAACCGCGGTCCGTCCTAGGCTAGCGCAGGCAAGGCAGGCACCTTGCCTCTAGCGCCACCGCCCGGCCCCATCCCTCCTCTCTCTTAACTTTCCCTTCTTCTAGGCCAGTGCTGGCTAATCTTTTTGAGCCCGAGTGCCCAAAATGTTGCACAATGCCCGGTCCTCCCAAAGGCCAGTCCGGCCCTGTTGCCAGGTGAGCCGCAAAGCAGACACCAGCACACTCACCTCCTGCCTCATATCTTAATTACGGACCCCTTCCCAAGTGCCAGCTGCAAGGCCTTTAAGTGCCACCACTGGCACACGTGCCATAGATTCGCCATCGAGGTTCTAGGTGTTCCCTTCTCCTAATTCTCCCTCCCAACTAGTCCTCCATCCCAGTCTCCCTCCTTCTTTATCCTCCCTTCTGCCCCTAAAGTTCCTGTCCCCCTGTGTCCTCCACTCTCCATGGTCAGCTCTTTAGCGTGGGGGAGAGGGATAAAGGGAGATGAGGACAGGAGGGGCAGGCTCAGCTCATCAGAGTCCTTGGACACTCCCTTGGAACTGGTGTAGGATCCATCACAGGAGAGATGTTTAGTGTCACTGGTATATTGGGGGAAGGCTTGGTTTGTTTTTTGGTTTTTGTCAGGAGATCATGCTCAGACCTTATTCCTAGCTCTGTTCTCAGGGGAACCCTGAGGCCCTGGGGATAAAACCCACTTTGGCCAGTTTGAAGTTCCTGACCATTGGCCATGAAGTAGCGTGGAGTCTAGACCATTCCACATGAATTCAGTTACTAACTGGAGTTTGGTGTGCAGATGGCTTTGGGGGGCGGGGCGCTGTTTTCTTTTGTTTTTTGTTTTTGGACTACACCTGGTGATGCTTAGGGGTTACTCCTGGCTACGTACTCAGAAATCGCTCTTGGCTTGGGGAACCATATGGGACCCATCCTAGGTTAGCGCATGCAAAGCAAATGCCCTACCGCTTGCGCCACCGCTCTGGCCCCATAGTTTGGTTTCTTTTTCATTATTTCAGGCCTCTTAGGACTCAGGTCCTTCCTACTCTGTGCTTTGGGGTGACCTGAGGAACATGAGGTGCCAGGGATCATACCCCAGCGTTTGGCATGCAAAGAGGGCTGAAGCCCTTTGAGCTGGCTCTCCAGTCCCTAAACATGAAATTTGTGGGGAGGGGGTTGAAGCCACACCTAGCAGTGCCTAGAGATTCCTTCCTGCAGTGTTTGGGGGCCCATGTGTGTCATCATGGGAGTGACAACCATGCACAAGGCAGTGCCTTGCCTGCAGACTCTCTGGCCCCCGTCACCTTTCAACCAGTACATTCAAGCCTTAAGCGTTTTAGTTGTCTTACAACATTTTACTTCATTTAATTATTTGGGGGCCATGCCCAGTGGTGCAAAAGGGGCTTCGTCTGGCTTTGCTCCAGACTTACTCCTGGTATCCCTGGACCCTCTACCCTGGTACTAGCCCTACCCCCAAGGCCCCTCTGCCCTGGCCCCACTTCCAGGACTAGATATGCCCTTAGCCCCAGTCCCACTTCAGCCTTGATTTCACCCTCAACCCTGCACTAGATCCACACACACCTGCAGGACCAGCCCAACTGCGTTTTCTCTGTAAGGCTGCTGCTCTCTCAGAATGAATGCCTGAAGGGGCTGTCGTTGCAGCCCACGCTAAATCTAAGGAACCAGGTCTGTGCTGACGGTACCAAGGGTGTGAGAGCTCAGCACCCATAGAGGCTGTGCAGAAAGGTAGTTCATAGCAGAAAGCACTTCGGCCTTCCACAGAACCAGCCTTGGTTTGATCCCTGGACTCCATGGAGTTCTCAGTACCCCATCCAAAGTGATCCTTGAGCACAGAGTCAGGCTGGATATGGTCAGCCAAAGCAAAGCCCATCACATTCCCAGAGCCTGGGGTCAGGGAGCAGAACTCTCTGGAAAGAAGGGAAACGATGCATCGGTAGTGGCCAGAGCCGAGAGGGGCTGCCTGCTGGGATCGAGCTGGTCCAGACTCCTCACCTTGTTCCAGGCTTCAAAACTTCACTGAGCCCTCCTGAGTTAATCCCTCAACCCCATGACTATTGCTTCTAGGAGCAGACACCCTCCAGCATGCAGGTGACAGCCCAGGCTGGCAGCATGGGCGGGAGTCAGATGGCGGCCGCCGTGGGTGGGGCGCACAGCAGCGCCCCCTATCTAAGCAGCCCGCAACAGGCAGCTGTGCTGAAGCAGCACCAGATTCTCCTGGAGCAGCAGAAACAGCGAGAACAGCAGCAGCAGCAGCAGCATTTCTTGCAGAGGCAGCAACTGCTGGCTGAACAGGTGTGGGGGCAGCCCACCCCAAACCCTGCTTCCCGCCCTTACACAGCCCCACACATTCACAGATGGTCTTTGGGGGCTGGAAGACAACAGTGTTCATTCAGGAAGGCACTTGCCAGGCTCGGGGCCTACCCAAATTCTAACCCCCACCATGGACATCCCAGAGAGACAGAAATAACCTCTTTATACCACCAGGGGTGTGGCCCAAAAACCTGGGGGTGGGGTTGGGACATGGAAATAGTACGCCTTTAAGGACACATGGCTAGCAAGCATTCCTGGGTGTGCAGCCCTGGAGCACCCCCATCGCCCCAGTGCACTCTACATAGGAGACCTACCATTCCTTTGGCTCTCCTGGTTGTGCTGTGTTCGGGCTCATGCTTTTCTGGTATTTTCTAGGAGAAGCAGCAGTTTCAGCGGCATCTAACTCGCCCGCCTCCCCAGTACCAAGACCCGAATCAGAGCACCTTTCCCCAACAGGTTGGAGCATTCCCAGGTGAGGATTGGCAGCCACATTTGTGGCTGGGAAGGGTAAGGGGTGGCACCAGGGCGACATGGATGGAATGGGTGGAGGCTCTCCAGAGTCTTGGGGGTAGGGCGAGGGCCGCCCTAGGCATTGAGGCACACACCCAGCCCAACACCAGAGGGTGGAAGCAGCCAGGGAGGCCATAGATGAGCCCCTGAGGCTCCCCGATCCCCCTATTTCTGAAGTCACAGACCCCCTCAGATAGATTTCGCACCTTTCCCCAGGAACCACCCCATTGGCCCCATAGAGACTCCATCCCGTGGTGTGACCACCTCTACCTACATTCCTGTCCCTGGCATCAGCATCCAGGGTTGGTTTGACAAAAAAGCATTCCCCAGAAATGCAGCAGGATTCCACTCTGCTGGAGATGGGGCACCATATCCCTGGTGTGCCTGTGACACCAAGTTTGACACACACAGACACACACACACCCAAGAACTGTTGGGTATTGCTAGGAGTGGCACACACACACACACACTGGCACACACACACACACACACACACGCAAGAACTGCTGGGTATTCAACTGCTGGGTATCTCTGGGAGTGGCACACACACACACAAGAACTGCTGGGTATTGCTGGAAGTGACCCTTTAGTATGGGAGTCCTGGATTTAATCCCAGCACCAGGAACTGTGTGTGTGTCCCCCTCATTCTGGCAGAATCCTAATAAGCATTTTGAGTTGGACACCCCTCAAGCCTCAATCTTTCCATGAAAACTGGCAAAGACCTAGTGCCAGATCAATAGTACAGCAGGGAGGGCTTTTGTACACAGCCAGGTGACCCAAGTTCTATCCCCAACATCCCATCTGATCCAAGTCCACAAGGAATAATTTCTGAGCACCAAGCTAGAAGTAACCCCTGAGCATGCCAGATGTGGTATCCCACCCCAGCCCTCCAGAAAAAACAGCCTGGCACAGACCAGCACAGCCTCTGCGGTGCCTTCATCTGCCCAGCATCCTCCCTTCGGAGTGTCTCTGGCATTCCATGCCTCCTGACGCCATCCTGGGGTGCATCCAGGAAAACCCATCGCTCACCCTGTGCCTTCTCTCCTCACACCCTAGGCTCCTCGACTGCTGTGCCAGGCATGAACAGCTGCCCGCGAGTCTTCTCCCAACCCGGGAATCTCATGTCACTGGGCCCTGGACTTACACCCCCAGTCTCCTCCCTGCCTGCTAGCTCAGGCACGCAAGAGCGTGGGGTGCCACAGTTCTCCACTGGCGCCCAGAATCTGTCACAGCAGCCGCAAACCGGGGGCTTATACAGCTTGAGCCCCGCCCTGGCCCCGCCCCAGGCTGCCAATGGCCATGCCCACCTGCCCCGCCCTGGTGGCACTGCGGGGGGCGGCGCCTATGGGCAGAACTCTCTGGGGGGCACAAGCCTTGCCCAACCCGCACATG
Source organism: Suncus etruscus (assembly GCF_024139225.1). Classification (NCBI taxonomy): domain Eukaryota; kingdom Metazoa; phylum Chordata; class Mammalia; order Eulipotyphla; family Soricidae; genus Suncus; species Suncus etruscus. Next base: position 33,468,270 of record NC_064855.1, on the reverse strand, counting down.
CTAAGGGGAACTTGACCAAGCCCCCCGGCCCCCGGGTATCTGCCACTCTAGGCAGTCAGACCTCTGCCTGGCCACACCAGGGCCTTCCACCCACCCTGAGCGCCCAGACCCCTGGCAGCGCAGGTGTGGGGACCCCCTTTGTCACCACTGCACCCACCTTCCATCTGACACCGCAGCAGGCCCACCTAAAGATGAGCGGCCCCCAATTTTCGCAGGCCCTGCCCAGTCGCCCACTGGTACCTCCCGGGAGTGCCCCGCAGCAGCGGACCAGTGCTCCAGCTCCAGGTGCCCCCCAGCCTGGCTTACCTGGCCTGAGCCCAGCGGGGCCGGAGATGGGGGGCTTCAGCCAGAGCCCAGGCCCCACACTAGGCAGCCGTGGGGGTCTGCAGTGCACCCAGGCCTACCCAGTGCGGCCAGCGGGCGCCGCCACCACCGCCGAGCTGCCATGCCCCTTTGGTGGGGACAGCGACCTCATTGACTCGCTGCTGAAGAATCGGACCTCGGAAGAGTGGATGCGGGATCTGGATGAGCTTCTGGGGCCCCAGTAACTGTGACGGGACCAAAAAAGGCCCTCTGGGAGCGGGATGTGCCCGTCCTTTTTCATTCTGGCTGGGTCCCATCGCCTCTCCTCGGCTCTGGGTTCCTGCCCACTGGACCAAAAAAAAGGCCCGTCCCCAGTCCGAAGAAACACAGCACACCCCAGGTCAGACAGGAGAACGGGGGTCCTCGCAAGGGTGCGCCCCAAGGAGACTGGCAAACCAGAACCTTTGTAATTCTTAGCAGAAGAGATGAATTTTTCTTTTTTCCTAAATTGTAAGATAAAAGGGAGTGGGGTGGCACTTGTCAAGCTGGGAATACGCAGATGCTGCCTTGTGAGTCCCCAACACTTCTGCATCAACAGCTTTGGGATTCTGTACCCCCAGTTGGCAGAATTGGTAATTGGGTTCCCTGGTTTCAGATCCATCCTGTGGTTGCTGCCTCTGGATAGCAGCCACCCAAGACCACACGCCGTGCAAGAGAGGATGGCACCCAGAGTTAGGGTTGCCAGTCTTCAGTTGTCCCAGTGTAGCACCTCCTGCATTGTTCCGTAGAAGCTACGAAATTGGGGGCTCACCCCCACCTGTACTCCCAGAAAACTTGGGTAAAGTCAAAAGGCCGCTCAAATGGGGAGCTAGGTTTGGGAGCAAGCACCCCAGTTACTGGGCACCTGTCTACCACACCCCCACCTTGCACTTTCCTGAGGATCGCTTTATAACACTAACTCAGCCCACTGGGCCTGACTGCCCGAAAAGCCCCCCAACACCCCCGTTCCCTGGGTGTGCTTAGTCCTGGAACTGGGGAAGCTGCTGTTTCGGAGGAGGAGCAGCCAAAAAGCTATGCACAGCCGCCCCCCCTCTTCCTAACAGGAAAGAGGAGTTTCCAAGATGCTCCCCTGCCCCATGCATGCCCATGTCATTATTCACCAGCAGTGCCTTGTCAGGGGTCCTGTAAAACCCCAGATCCTCTTCTCTAATAGCCATTTGCCACCTCTGGTAGGGGGGGAGTTTTCCCCATTCCCCTTTCCCCCACCCCACCCTTTGCCCCAAGCTGAATTCCAGTTCCCTGGAAAGGAAGAAGCAATCAGGCCAGTGGACACCCCACCCTGGTGGGGACAGGGTGGTTCCCCAATCTGCTGGAAGAAGAGTGACTTCAGCGGGTTTTCTACCAAAAATAGCGGGCTGAAAGCTGGTGACCTCCCCATGGCTCCTGCCCTTTCCCCCCTCCCTGGAGGCGGGCAGAACCATCCTGCCTTAGTCCTGGGGCCACCAGGTCAGAGCAATACAATGTGATGTCGGGGTCCCCGCCCCCCAGCTGCCCGTGGCTTTATTTATGAACCTAATTGTTGGGCAGCTGGGGGGGAGCACGCTACCCCACCTCCCAGAAGGGTGCTCGGACTTTTGTTACACATTTGCTTTGTGTAAATAAATGTTTACAATTTTATATTAAATATGGAATCCGCATTAGAGCTTCTGACTATATTTTTTACTTTTATAGAGATGTTTTAAAGCTATGATCCTTCTATGGGCTGAGGGGGCGCAACTCTGCTAAGTTGATGGCAAACAGTTGGTGTTGTGAACTTGGGGTCGGTAAGGCACCTCAGCTCTGACCTCCATCCCCGAACTCGAAGTTGCCCTTTCTCCTTGTTTTCTCCTTTGAAATAAAAGTATTTTGCTAGTACTTAACCGCCCGTGTACTGGACATGCAGTGGCTGTGCCGGGGAAGAGGGACCCAGGTTTGGTGCATGATTCTTACGGTCCGGGCCCTCCTAACTTGCCGCCCTTGGGAAAGGAGCCGTGACTGCTGGAGTACCAATCAGTGGTCCAAAAAAGGCGCCTTGACCAATCGGAACCAGTATGGGCCCTCCAGTCTGAGCGCTGTCCGCTGTATTGGGCCTTCTTCATGCCTCGGACCCACCAATTAATTCCTCCAAGGAGGATTCCTGAACTCACTCTCTACGTTTCACTAAGCAGGAAAAATGCTTTCTCTGGACCCAATGCTGAAGGAACTTGCCTGTGGTGACTCCATAACCATAACCGCAGGAGTCATTTGTGAACGTTACCAACCAATCAAAATAATGAAGATATGGGGCCGGGCGGTGGCGTTAGAGGTAAGGTGCCTCCCTTGCCTGCGCTAGCCTTGGACGGACCGTGGTTCGATCCCCTGGCGTCCCATATGGTCCCCCAAGCCAGGAGCGACTTCTGAGCGCATAGCCAGGAGTAACCCCTGAGCGTCACCGGGTGTGGCCCAAAAATCAAAAAATAAATAAATAAATAACGAAGATACCATATTCTCAGCCCTAGAGAGAAGACTGGATAGGGGGTCAGAGCAAAATAGTACAGTGGGTAGGGCGCTTGCCTTGTAAGCGGCCTATGGTCACCAGACCCAGGATTAATTCCTGAGTGCAGAGCCAGGAGTTAATAACCCCCAAGTACTACTGAATGTGCCCCTCCCCACCCAAAAAAAATGAGTAGGGTGCTTGCTTCTACAGGGCCACCTGAAATTCCAACCCCAGCACCATGCAGGATCCTCTGAGCACCACCAGGAGTTTAACCCTGAGCCCAATATGGGCTCTGTATGGCCACAAAGCAAAACGCGCACTCGTACACACACACACACACACACACACACACACACACACACACACACACACACACACACACACACACACACACGGTGTCTATCCAGTCATGTGTGCAGCCCTGAATTCAAAACCCAGCACTTGACTTTTTTTGGTTTTTTCGTTTTTGGCCCATACCTGGCACTGCTCAGGGGTTACTCCTGGCTCTACATTCAGAAATAGCTCCTGGCAGGCTCAAGGGACCATAAGGGATGCCGAGATTCAAACCACCGTTGGTCCTGGGTCGGCCGCTTGCACGGCAAACGCCCTACCGCTGTGACCCAAAAATCAAAATAAATAAATAAAAGCTGGACCAGAGGCCATCACCAATGCTTTGGAGAAAGACATTTAAAAAAGCTGAAACAGGGGGGCCGGGCGGTGGCGCTAAAGGTAAGGTGCCTGCCTTGCCTGCGCTAGCCTTGGACGGACCGCGGTTCGATCCCCCGGTGTCCCATATGGTCCCCCAAGCCAGGAGCGACTTCTGAGCGCATAGCCAGGAGTAACCCCTGAGCGTTACCGGGTGTGGCCCAAAAACAAAACAAACAAACAAAAAAAAAAAAAGCTGAAACAGGCCGGAGAGATAGCATGGAGGTAAGGTGTTTGCCTTTCATGCAGAAGGAAGGTGGTTCGAATCCTGGCATCCCATATGGTTCCCTGTGCCTGCCAGGGGCAATTTCTGAGCATAGAGCCAGGAGTAACCCCTGAGCGCTGCTGCCAGGTGTGACCCAAAAACCAAAAAAAAAAAAAGAAAAGAAAAAAAGCTGAGACTGTGGACCAGAGAAATAGTAAAATAGGTAGAGCACTTGCTTTCAATGTAGCCAACCAGGGTTCTATCCCCAGCATCTCGTTTGAGCCTCTGAGCACCAGGAGTATTTCTGAGTGCAGAGCCAAGAGAAAGCCCTAAGCATCACCTAGTGTGAATCAAAAACAAACCAAAAGAGCTGAGACTGGGAGCCAGAGAGATAGCATGGAGGTAGGGCGTTTGCCTTTCATGCAGAAGGTCGATGGTTCGAATCCCAGCATCCCTTATGGTCCCCCGAGCCTGCCAGGAGCGATTTCTGAGCATAGAGCCAGGAGTAACCCCTGAGCACTGCTGGGTGTGACCCAAAAACAAAAAGCAAAACAAAATAAAAACGGAGCTGAGACTGATGTAGTGATCTGTTGCATCAGAGCCCTAAGGATGGGCTTGGATGGTGATGGGATGAATGGAGGGGCCTTTCTCTGCCGTCCCAGGCCACATAGCTCCAAAACCCCTCAGCATGTTCAGGTAGAGGCAAGGAAATCATCCAGACAGGTTCCAAGAAATATCAGCTTTATTTTCCCTGGCCAACATGTGTGGCCTATATTATAAACCTATTTAAGCAAATGCCATCCTTAGCTTGCCCTGCGTCTTAGCTTTTTCTTTTTTTTTTTTTTTGGTTTTTGGTTTTTGGGCCACATCCGGCATTGCTCAGGGGTTACTCCTGGCTGGCTGCTCAGAAATAGCTCCTGGCAGGCTCGGGGGACCATATGGGACACCGGGATTCGAACCAACCACCTTTGGTCCTGGATCGGCTGCTTGCAAGGCAAACGCTGCTGTGCTATCTCTCCAGGCCCGCCTCTTATCATTCTTTTGTATACTGTGGCTCTTTGCCAAGTTTGGAGCCAGGAGTAACCCCTAAGCGCTGTTGGGTGTGACCCAAAAGCCAAAATAAAAGAAAGAAAAAGAAAGAAATTGTGAGGTTGGAGGATCTGAGTCATGGAAAGCAAGGAAATGAAAGAATTAGCAGCTGCAAAACCACATCAAGGCCAACTGCATCCCAGCAGGGAGACAGTGAGTGCAGGTGTCACCTGCAAAGAACATGGAACCATCATCGGATCACACTTTTCCATTAGAAGCCACCAAGTGGTGATTGGAACAGGTGCTAAATTCTATTGTTGCTTTCCAGTGTCTCAGATCTGAACCTCCAAGTTGGTCTGAAAACTCTAAACATTTAATGGATGTCTTGAGCATTGGAAAAACCAGGGCATGCCCAAAAAGGATAACAGTTGCCTCGTTCCCCACTACAATCTCCAGCCCAAGTGCAGGAGACATGATGAGGATGCAGAAATAGGCAGAACAGTGGACCTGTGAGCAGACCCTGGGAAATGCAGGCTACTGGAAAGGACTGCTGGTCGGGCCTTTTGCAGTGCTGCAGAGGGGGCTGAAGTGAAAGTACAGCTGGGAGGGTGTTTGTCTTGCATAAGGCCAATCTGGGCTCATCCTTGGCTGCTCCTGAGCACAGCCAAGAGTGACTCCCAGAGGGCCGGAGCAATAGCACAGCGGTAGGGCATTTGCTTTTCACACAGCTGATCTAGGACAGACCTCTGTTCCATCCCCGGAGTCCCAATGGTACCCCAAGCCAGGAGCAATTTGAGCGCAGAGCCAGGAGTAACACCTGAGAGTCACTGGGTGTGGCCCAAAACAAAACAAAACAAAAAAATACCAAAGTGACTCCTGGAGGCCAGGATTTGAATCACCTTTGGTCCTAGGTCAGCTCACAAGGCCCTACTGCTGTTCAATCTCTCCGACCCTGCCAGGAGCAATTTCTGAGCCAGAGCCAGGAGTAACCCATGAGCATCACTGGGTGTGGCCCAAAAAACAAACAAAACAAAACAAAACAAAGAGTGACTCCTGATCTCAGATCAATGAGTAGGCCCTGAGCAACACTGGTTGTGGCCTGGAAATGAAACAGAAAAAAGAGAAGTACAGAAGATAAGATTAGATAAACCATAGATAAAACCCAATAGATGTCTGCAAAGTAACTACCTTGTTCTGATCTATGGACAGAGATCAGTGGACCTTCTGACCTGTTCTGAACTAATGGAGACCAAAGGAACTTAGTTGCCTGGACGTGTATGGGAGCAAGGGAGATGGTACATAAGAGCTGGAGCAAGTTCCTGGTAATAAGTTCAAATCCTGGCAAATTACAACATAAGGGACCGGAGAGATAGTATGAAGGTAAGGTGTTTGCCTTGCATACAGGATGGTGTTTCGAATCCCGGCATACCTTATGGTCCCCCAAGCCTGCCAGGAGCAATTTCTTTTTGTTTTTGTTTTTTGGTTTTTGGGCCACACCCGGTGATGCTCAGGGGTTACTCCTGGCTGTCTGCTCAGAAATAGCTCCTGGCAGGCACGGGGGACCATATGGGACACCGGGATTCGAACCAACCACCTTTGGTCCTGGATCGGCTGCTTGCAAGGCAAACACCGCTGTGCTATCTCCAGGAGCAATTTCTAAGCGTAGAGCCAGGAGTAACCTCTGAGCACAGCCGGGTGTGACCCAAAAACGAAAAAAAAAAAAAAATTACAACACAAGTGTAACTCTGTCCCACTCTGTTGGCTATGGTTCCAGACAACACAGAGATTTAAGTTGAACCACCACAAAAAAGGTGCTGGTGCTGCACCAGCAGCAGCACAAGGGGAGTGCATGAAAACTAATACGAAGGGCCAGGGTGATAGCACAGTGGGTAGGGCATTTGCCTTGCATGCAGCTGACCCGTATTTGATCCCTGGTATCCCCTATGGTCCCTTGAGCCTGCCAGGAGTAATTTCTGAATAGAGCCAGGAGTAACCCCTGAGCACCACTGGGTGTGACCCCAAAACAAAATAATTAGAGGTAATAAAGTTACTTAATAATTATGTAACAAATCTGGAGCAATAGTACAATGAATAGGGTATTTGCCTTGCTGTCCCTGAGCACCGCCAGGTGTGGCCCAAAAACTACAAAATAAAAAGTTAAGTTGAGGCCAAGAGCCATGGCTCAAGCGGTAAGGTGATTTCTGAGCGCATAGTCAGGAGTAACCCCTGAGCATCACCACCTGTGGCCCAAAAAGCAAAAAAAAAAAGTTAAGTAACAAAATTAGGTTACAGCATCCCATATGGTCCCCCGAGCCTGCCAGGAGCGATTTCTGAGCATTGAGCCAGAAGTAACTCCTGAGCGCTGCCAGATGTGACCCAAAATCCAAAAAAAAAGATTAAATCATGTGGTTAGAGCAATAGCACAGCAGTAGGGTGTTTGCCTTGCAATGGCCGACAGGGATGGACCCAGGTTCAATTCTCGAATCCCATTTGGTCCCCCGAGCTTGCCAGGGGCAATTTCTGAGAGCAGAGCCAAAGAAACTGTTTAGTGTGCCCCCCCAAAAAATCAAAATTGGGGCTGGAGCGGTGGCACTAGAGGGTAGGCATCTGCTAGCCTAGGATGGACCTTGGTTCAATCCCCAGGCGATACCCCAGCATCCCATATGGTCTCCCCAGGACAGGAACGATTTTTGAGCACATAGCCAGGAGTAATCCCTAAGCGTCAACGGTGTGGCCCAAAACAAACAAACAAACAAAAACAAAGATTAAATCATAAAATACACAATTAAGGGCAGGAGAAATAGTCCCGTGACTAAGGGAGTTATTGTCTTGCACATAGCTAATCCAGATTCCATTTGATTCATTCATTCATTCCATCTGTTCATGATCCTCTGAGCACTGCCAGGATTGAGCCCTGATCAGAGCAAAAAATGACCCCTGAGCACAGAGCTAGGATTTGTGAGGAGAGAAGTTGGGAAATAGGGGATTTCTGCAAACTGGCCTTGAATATAAAAGAAAGTCTCTTGGGGCGGAAGAGATAGCATGGAGGTAAGGTGTTTGCCTTTTATGAAGGACAGCGGTTCGAATCCCAGCATCCCATATGGTCCCTGGTGCTTGCCAAGAGCAATTTCTGAGCATAGAGCCAGAAGTAACCCCTGAGCTGCCAGGTATGACCCCAAAATCAAAAAAAAAAAAAAAAGAGTCTCTGTTCAGAGACTTGTGTTCCCTTCTGTTAGAGGTGCGGAATGAGCTAAGGAGAGAGTCATCTAGGTCAAACAACCTGTCCTTACAAACTAGGCTAATAGTGCCATAAGCATTGCAACTGCTTTCTTTACATACTTTCTGATTTAATGATGCCATGTACCTTGTGACTATTGTCTTCACATACCATTTGGCTGTATTTTATTTGTTTGTTTTGGGGCCACACTGGTGACGCTCAGGGGTTACTCCTGGTTATGCGTTCAGAAATCGCTCCTGGCTTGGGGGACCATATGGGACTCCAGGGGATCGAACCATGGTCTGTCCTAGGTTAATGAGGGCAAGGCCTTACCCCTTGCGCCACCACTCCAGCCCTCTGGTTGCTGTAATACCTAAGCAATGTTACCCACATTCTGTTTCCTTCCTAAAGTTTGCCTTTAAAAGCCCTGTCCCTCCCTTCAATAAACAGTCTATTGCTCTGACAATGCTTTGCTGCAAGTGGTTTATGGATCAGTCTTCCCTCCTTTTCCCCAGTCTGACCGCAAAGGCTGGAAGAGACCCTTACCCACCCTTGCACTGGCCTCACCACGGGGTGGGGGCAGTTAACGGGATGACCTCTGAGCACAGACTCCGAAATCATCCACACACAGAAACAGTGGTCAGCCCCAAGCAGAGCCAGGAGTGAGCCCTGATTACTACAGGGTAAGGCCCCAATTCTCCCGCACCCACTCACAGACACATAAAAGAAACCATTTCTCTGAGGTGTCATTTCCTTACTATGTAACTTACACACTGTACATGTGTCATTCAAGGGCCAGAGCAAGAGTACAATGAGTAGTGCATTGCCCTTGCATATGGCCGACCTGTGTTTGATCCATAGCATCCCACATGGCCCCGTGCCGGGAATGATTCCTGAGTGGAGAGCCAGGAGAAACTCCTGAGCATTGCCAGATGTGTCTCCAAAACAAAACAAAATGAACAAAAACCATGTGCCATCATGCTTTTTGTTTTTAGACCACACCAGGAGATGTTCAGTGCTCATTTCTGGCCCTGCTCAGGGGATCCTATTTTGGTTCTAGGCAAGTACCTCAAAAAAAAAAAAAAATCCCTGTGAGGTTGCTCATTGTCTATGGGGGCTTAGAAGGTTCATAGGTTCTTAGGGAGGAAATTCTGTGCTCCAGTCCTTCAGGCCTATCCCAAACCTCATTTGTGCTTTTAATAAACACAAAACTGTGCTAACAAGCTCTAATCTGATTTTAGAACATTTTATCACCCCTGCAAGACACACACACACACACACACACACACACACAGCCCTAGGTAACCTTATCAGCTTTCTGTACCAGTTCATTTGCCTTTTTCTAAATTTGTGTTGATGAGGAATGAACACCTGGGATTCTGTGTGGCTCAACAGCTCAACACCCTGATTTCGAGCTTCTGTTAGCAGGATAATGGGTGAAATCTGCAAAAAGGCTTGTGAAAGACCATCAATTTCGTAGTTTTGGAACTTGACTGATATTTCCATTTTTTTTGGGGGGGGCCACACCTGGCAGCGCTCAGGGGTTACTCCTGGCTATCTGCTCAGAAATAGCTCCTGGCAGGCATGAGGGACCACATGGGGTACCATATGGGACACCAGGATTCGAACCAACCACCTTAGGTCCTGAATCCGGCTGCTTGCAAGGCAAACACCGCTGTGCTATCTCTCCGGGCCCTGATATTTCCATCTTAATGGTTTAAAACAGGGGTCCTTGGCCCGGATAGCACAGTGGTAGGGCGTTTGCCTTGCAAGCAGCCAATCCAGGATGGATGGTGGTTTGAATCCTGGCATCCCAGATGGTCCCCCATGCCTGCCTGGAGCAATTTCTGAGCGCAGAGCCAGGAGTAACCCTGAGCTCCACCAGGTGTGACCCAAAAGAAACAAAACAAAGCAGAGGTCCTTGAGGCCAGAGCCATAGCACAGAGGTAGGGCGTTTGCCTTGCACTCGACCAACCTGTGACGGACCTGGATTTGGCTCCAGTATCCCCTCCTAGGAGCAATATCTGAGCGCAGAGCCAGGAGTAACTCTGGCCTATGACTCTGGCCCCACTTGTTATCTTCTCTCCTCTATTTTATTTTTATTATATATATTATTATATATACTTTTGGTTTATGGGTCACACCCAGCAGCACTCCAGGTTTACTCCTGGCTCTACACTCAGAAATCATTCCTGGCAGGCTCAGGGGAGCATATGGGATTTTGGGGATCAAACCCGGGTGGGTAACATGCAAGGCAAACGTCCTACTCGCTGTGCTATTGCTTTGGCCCCTTTACTTGAGTTTTTTTTTTTGTGTGTGTGTGTGTGTGTGTGGTTTTTGGGTCACACCCGGCAGTGCTCAGGGGTTACTCCTGGCTCCATGCTCAGAAATTGCTCCTGGCAGGCACGGGGGACTATATGGGACGCCGGGATTCGAACCGATGACCTTCTGCATGAAAGGCAAACGCTTTACCTCCATGCTATCTCTCCGGCCCTACTTGAGGTTTTTATCCTAAGTTTTGTGTTGGTGTTGGATCCTTCTGGTCTGTGACTCTGAACTTGCAATTCTATCCTGTCCCTCCCCAAGATTAATTGTGAACTGGGCTTCTAGAAGGTTCCTCAGGCTCTCAGCCATGTATCCTGGGTAGTCGGGCTCAGGGAGTGTTTTCACTTCCCCACCTGGTATTGGCAGGGTCAGGCCAGGATGTGGGCCCCGGCCACTGTCCAAGAAGCTGAACCACACCCCCACCAGTAATGCCCACCTACTTCCTTCCTCAGAAACTACTGAGGATTTCCCTCTGCTTCCTGTCACCAGGACCAAGGAATGACGTGGAAGTATAGCAGGGATGCTCTGGACCCAAGCATGTCTGCTGTGTCTCGAATGACACATGGCCATTCTGGGACAGTTCACATTGCATAGTATTTCCCTCTTCTGAAGAGGGTTCCCCTGGGAAGTCCAGAGGAATGAATGAACCAGTCAAGTTTTTGGGTGAGGAGGCTGAGACAAGGCTGTTAGAAGCTTCCAGCAACAAGAAGCAAGGGCTGCCTTAGTTCCTACACCTGAACCATGTCCCACAGCACAGAAACCACAGTTGGTCCTGTCTGGGGGAAGGGGTGTGTGGCTGGAGTGCAGCTACCTCCTTCCCGCCATGCTGAGTTCTGGGGAAGAAAGAGTCTTGGGCCCCAGGATTGAATTCACCCTCAATTTGTGTCTTAGTAGCCCAGTGACCACTAGACTAGACCTAAATCCAGACAGAAGCCAAAAGGAGAAGTGGGTTCTCTAATCCCCAGTAGGTCATTTGTTTTGTGTTTCTTTGTGTTGGTTTTGTGGCTATATCCAGTGGTGCTCAGGGCTGACTCTTGGCTCTCTGTGCTCAGTGATCACTCCTGGCAGGGCTGGGTGCCCTGTGAGGCGCTGGGTATTGAGCAATGTGTTAACCAGGTACAAGGCAATCAAGTCTTCTCTACTGTTTATTCTCTCCGGCCACATTAAGCAGGAAATCAGACCAGGCACTGGGGAGCCCTGTAAGGCATCCCATTTTTTCCAACTGGGGAGGTGGGAAGGTATAAGTCATTATCTTCAAGCCCCTGGAACCTCCATTATTTTCTTTCTTTCTCTTTTCTTTGGGCCACAACAGGTAGATTTCAGGGGCTACTCCTAGAGCTTAGCTCAGAAACTGAACCGACTGGTCACATGCAAGGCTTATCCACACGTGTTCTTAATCTGGCCCCTCTTTTTTTCTTCTTTTATTTTAGTGTAGCACTGCCATACCGAGCGATGCTCAGGGGTCACTCCCCTATTCTATATTCAGGAATCACTCCTGGCAGTCCTCAGGGAATGTCCTCAGAATGAATGTTGAAGATCAAATACAGATTAGCCACATACAAAGCAAGCCCTGAATGTTGTAATATCTCTTCTGTTCTAGGGACTCCCCTTCTACTCTGAGTTCCCTTCTACCAGCCCTAAGGAAAATTTCAGAAGCATAGCATTCCTGCTATAGCATGGTGCATCCCACCTGGATTTGCAGACCTGAGAGAGGGGGCAGCTATGAACGGATGTACAAGGGTTGGAAAGGAGGGGTGCATCAGGAAGAAGGGGTGAAGGTGCTCCCCCTGGAAATGATGATCAGGGTCAGAAGATTGACTTAAAAGACAGGCCATGTACATGGCATGTACTGGTCCTGGGTATACACTCAACCCAAACTGGGCTCTGGAAGCTGGCTGAGCCCAATTAGTAAATTAGCATGTTACCTCAGGCCTGGGTCCCAGCTGTCATGCCTATACTCCTACCTGAGTGTCACTGAAATACCCTCCCCCAAATATAATATTAATATTAATGATAGGAGCCAGAGTCACAGTGCAGCAGGTAGAGCATTTGTCTTATACATGGCCAACTTGGTCCGAATCTACCAGGAGTGATCCCTGAGCTCAGTCAATAATAAGCCCTGAACATCACGGGGTGGGATGTAGCCCAAAACAAATAAATAAAAAATGAAAATATAATATGGGCTGGAGAGATAAGACAAAGGAGAAGGCGCTTGTCTGGAATGTAGCTGACAGGGATCCTATCCCCAGTACAGCCTAGAATCCCGATCCTGACAGGACTCAGCCCTGAATGGTCAGGGAGGAAGTGACCAGAATCAGGCTCCAAACACTGGCCCGCCCCTGTGCCCTTTGGTTCCGCCCAGACTACCCTCCCAGCCTTCACCACAAAGGGGCAGGGCTAGGCTGGCAGCCTCAGTCTCTCTCTGGGCACCAGAGCTGATAAAAGCTCAAGAACACCCCAGCTTGCTACCCGCCACCATGCACAGTGAAGACATTGCTCTTCTCTCCACTGTCACCCTCCTGGGTGTCCTGCTTCAAGGTAGGCCTGGGGTTCTTGTTCAGGAAGGTGGAAGCAGGGGTCGTGAAAATGCCAGCCTGGGATGGCCGAGCGCTGATTGGCTTTATCTGGAGGACAGGGGAAGATTGGGAAGCCAAGGAGAAAAGTCTGTGGGGAGAACTGTGGAAGCCTAGTGGGTAGGGATAAGGCCCGATGACTCAAGTGCCCAACTGAAGGTCAGGTTGTCCCTTAATCTTCAAAAGCATCCTAAGGGGCCAGAGAGATAGAACATGGATGGCTAGCACCTCGGTTGCCACACGGCCAACCTGGGACAATCTCATATTGAGAACACTGAACACTGGCAGGAGTAATTCATCCTCAACTCTCTAGACCACCAAAAAAAATGGGGGGAGAGGGCAGAGCAATAGCACAGCAGGTAAGGCATCTGCTTCACAAGAGGCCAACTTCGGTTCAATCCCCATTATTCTATATGGTCCCCTGAGCACCACCAGGAGTAAACCAAGTGCCAGGTGTGGCCCCAAAACAAAACTAATTGTTAACTTCTAAACAAAAAGACCTACAAAGACCACAGGAGACTAACAGCAAGGCAATAAGGCATGGGAGTTTATTTACAAGCATAGGGCCCAGAGAGATAGCACAGCGGTGTTTGCCTTGCAAGCAGCTGATCCAGGACCAAAGGTGGTTGGTTCAAATCCCGGTGTCCCATATGGTCCCCCGTGCCTGCCAGGAGCTATTTCTGAGCAGACAGCCAGGAGTAACCCCTGAGCACCGCCGGGTGTGACCCAAAAACCAAAAAAGAACAAAAGAACAAGCATAATGGGGGCACCCTTCTAAGATAACAACCCCTTACTGAGCTCTCAGTCTCCTTTAATAGGTTTAGGCAGGGGTCCTCAAACTTTTTAAACAGGGGGCCAGTTCACTGTTCCTCAGACCATTGGAGGGTCTTATGAACTTATGAACGCTTTTTTTTTTTTTTTTTTTTTTTTTTTTGGTTTTTGGGCCACACCCGGTAATGCTCAGGGGTTACTCCTGGCTATGCGCTCAGAAGTTGCTCCTGGCTTGGGGGACCATATGGGACACAGGGGGATCGAACCGCAGTCCGTCCAAGGCTAGCGCAGGCAAGGCAGGCGCACCTTACCTTTAGCGCCACCGCCCGGCCCCATGAACGAATTCTTTTTTTTTTTTTTTTTTGGTTTTTGGGCCACACCCAGTGGTGCTCAGGGGTTACTCCTGGCTGTCTGCTCAGAAATAGCTCCTGGCAGGCACGGGGGACCACATGGGACACCGGGATTTGAAACAACCACCTTTGGTCCTGGATCGGCTGCTTGCAAGGCAAACGCCGCTGTGCTATCTCTCCAGGCCCATGAACGAATTCTTTTTTTTTTTTTTGGTTTTTGGGTCACACCCGGCGGTGCTCAGGGGTTACTCCTGGCTGTCTGCTCAGAAATAGCTCCTGGCAGGCACGGGGGACCATATGGGACACCGGGATTCGAACCAACCACCTTAGGTTCTGTATCGGCTGCTTGCAAGGCAAGCACCGCTGTGCTATCTCTCCGGGCCCATGAACGAATTCTTATGCACACTGCATATATCTTATTTTGCAATGAAGAAACAAAACAGATACAAATACAATATGTGGCCCGTGGACCATAGTTTGAGGACCACTGGTAGAGGCTTCAGTGAACCAGTTAATTGGTTGTTGTCTAGGTTGTTTCCTTTTTTCTTCTTTTTGTTTTTGGGGCCACACTCAGTAACTCTCAGAAGCTACTCCTGTCTATGTGCTTAGAAATTGCTCCTGGCTTGGGGGACCATATGGGATGCCGGGGATCGAACCACAATCAGTCCTAGATCAAGGCAAATGCCCTACCGCTGCGCCACTGCTCCAGCCCCAGTGGTTTCCCTTTTGGTCCAGATATCTAGAGTGGGGCCGGGCGGTGGCGCTGGAGGTAAGGTTCCTGCCTTGCCTGCGCTAGCCTAGGACGGACCGCGGTTCGATCCCCCGTGTCCCATATGGTCCCCCAAGAAGCCAGGAGCAACTTCTGAGCGCATAGTCAGGAGTAACCCCTGAGTGTCACAGGGTGTGGCCCAAAAACCAAAAACCAAAAACCAAAAAAAAAAACCAGATATCTAGAGTGGAATATTGTGGTTTTAGGGCTTTGGGGTCTGCAACAGTTGAAGTAGTAGAGGAAGGGTTCCCTGCCTGTGACCTTGTCCAGGCCCCCAGGTATTGCTAGTTTATCTGTTTTGGTACATACCCTCAAAGTTCCTGAAACTGGCTGTTCTGGCCTAGTCTTTGTTCCTTAAAACTTGAGCCTGGTGGGGGCCGGAGGGACAGCATGGAGGTAGAGCATCTGCCTTGCATGCAGGACAGTGGTTTGAATCCCGGCATCCCATATGGTCCCCAGTGCCTGCCAGGGGCGATTTCTTTTTATTTTTGTTTTTTCCGACCACAACGGTTTGATGCTCAGGGTTTACTCCTGGCTAAGGGCTCAGTAATTACCCCGGGCTTGGGGGGACCATATGGGATGCGGGGGTGGGGGGTGGGAGGTGGGGGGATCGAACCTCGGTCCTTCCTTGGCTAGCGCTTGCAAGGCAGACACCTTACCTCTAGCGCCACCTCGCAGGCCCCGCCAGGGGCAATTTATGAGCGCAGAGCCATGAGTAACCCCTGAGCAAAGCCGGGTGTGACCCAAAAACAAAAACAAAAAAAATTTGAGCCTGTCATGGCTGGGTGTGACCCAAAAACAAAAACAAAAAAAAACTTGAACCTGTCATGGCTGTATTTAGGTTCACAAAAAAACTGGATTACAGTTAATTCTTTTTTTTTTTTTTTTTTTTTTTTTTTTTGGTTTTTGGGCCACACCCTGTGACGCTCAGGGGTTACTCCTGGCTATGCGCTCAGAAGTTGCTCCTGGCTTCTTGGGGGACCATATGGGACGCCGGGGGATCGAACCGCGGTCCGTCCTAGGCTAGCGCAGGCAAGGCAGGCACCTTACCTCCAGCGCCACCGCCCGGCCCCCTGGATTACAGTTAATTCTAAATTAAACTTTAGATCCTAACAAAATAAACAAAAGAGATCCTGAAAAGGGAGTAGGGAAGTGTCTCCACTGGTGAATACTTGGTGGTTCTAGGTCTGATCCCTTGAACTTCAGGCCCCAATCTCCAGCAACCCTATTTGGTACTCCACCCAACTGCAATGGGTGGTGGGCATGATCCCTATAAAAGAGGGAGGCAGAGATTAGATTAGTGTGAAGGGGTTTGTCATGCAGCAACCCCAGTTCAATCTCTGGCACAGGATGTTCCCCTGAGGCCAGCCTAGAGTGGGCCATTGTTGGGTGTAGCCTAAAAAGAAAGTGTTGGTAGTGGCCAGAAGGATGGTTCAAGGGCTGAAGTGATTTAAGGAAGTTTAACTATATGGTTCCCTGAGCACTGAACCAGGAGTAAAGCTCAAATGCCCAATCCAAAAGGGAGAGAAAATGGAGAAATAGCCCATGGGTGAAGGAGCTGGCCTTGTATCCCGCTGACCCTGGTTCCATTCCTGGCACTCCCTATGCACTGCCAGGAGTGATCCTTGAGCATTGCTAGGCGTAGCTGGTCCAGTGTCCACACAACAGAACAAGGGTAGTGTTAAGCTTTTCTTGCCCCCACCTGATCCCACACTGTGGTGATCCCCAAATGGACCCGACTGTAAAAATGTCCAACACCAGGACCCCAGGCCTTGTGAGAACAAAGCTGAAGTTGGGGCTTGGAGCAGAGAGAGACAGTGTGGGAGTGGGGCCTCTTCGAACTCAAGCTCTCTCTGCACTCACCAAACTTAAAGGAGTTGTGGCAGAACCCTTAGAGATGCATGCTTGAATTCAGAATTCTGCCTGCCAGGAACCAACCAGAGAGAGGATATGATAGTTTTGGTCTAGGGCCAGAGGCCCTCATCAGTAAACTGAGGCAGGATCAGCACCTTAGTGTTTTCTTAGTGGGAGGGGCAGTAACTATTAAGATGCAGATGTGCCCCCAATGCAGGGAGTCTGCCACAGCTCTGAAGATGGACTCTAGGGCACCCCTGCCCAAGAATAGCAGAGCAAGGATCCAAAGTCCAGAGGGAGGGGGCCAGAGTGATAACACAGATGTAGGGCATTTGTCTTGTTCGAAGCCAACACAGGACAAACCCCAGTTCGAATCCCAGCATCCCATATGGTCCCCAGCCTGCCAGGAACAACTTTTGAGTGCAGAGTCAGGTGTAACCCCTGAATGCTGCTGGGTATGACCCCCCCCCAAAAAAAAAAAAGAAAAAAAAAAAAAAAAGGAAACCCACAAAGTCCAGAGGTGGTGGTAGGCTTTTGCCTATCCTTTGCAAGTCAAAAGATACTGGAACGCCTTCCTGGTTAGTTTCCTGCTTCCTTATGGGTGGGTGCCGGGAAACTTCAATTTCCGTGTGGGTGGCAGAAAGAAGGGCTTCGGTATTCCCAGTCTCTCACTATACTGCCACTAGGAATGCATGGTGTTGAGTGGGGCAGGAAGCCAGTGCTGCTAAGGATTTGGCTTCAAGAGCAGGCCCTGCAGGGTCGGCCTTTGAGATGCTCCAGGCCCAGGATTTGATCCCTTAAAAATCCCCTGGGAGCTTGCCTGGCACGCGCCAACCCAGGTCAATCTGGGTTCAATCCTGAGCATCCCATAGGGTCCCCCATCATTGCCAAGAGTTATTTCTGAGCGCTGAGCCTGGAGTAAACCCCTGAGATCTCTGAGATCTACAGTCCAAGATGAACCACAGGGGCCGGAAAAATAGCACGGAGGTAAAGCGTTTGCCTTGCATGCAGAAGGACGGTGGTTCGAATCCCGGCATCCCATATGGTCCCTCGAGCCTGCCAGGAGCGATTTCTGAGCGTAGAGCCAGGAGAAACCCCTGAGCACTGCTGGGTGTGGATCCCCCCCCCCCCAATCTATCATATCCTCTCTGGTTGGTTCCTGGCAGGCAGAATTCTGAATTCAAGCATGCATCCCTAAGGGTTCTGCCACACCACATCTCCTTCAAGTTTGGGGGTGCAGAGAGAGCTTGAGTTCGAAGAGGCCCCACTCCCACGCTTTCTCTCTCTGCTCCGGCCCCAACTTCAGCTTTGTTCTCACAAGCCCTGGGGTCCTGGTGTTGGACATTTTTACAGTCGGATCCATTTGGGGGTCCAGCGTGGGGTCAGATGAACCTCACGTCCGTCCTCCCCGCGCCCGCAGCCTATTTCTCGCTGCAGGTGATCTCGGCCCGCAGGAAGCACCGCGTGCAGCCTCCGCTCACCACCGGCCCGCCGGAGTTCGAGCGCATCTTCAGAGCCCAGTGAGGCCGCCAGAGGGGCCGTGGCGGGAAGGGGGGGAGCCGTGGCGCCTCCTGCGAACCTCAAGTGTCCCCGTAGGGTCAACTGCAGCGAGTACTTCCCCCTGTTCCTCGCCACGCTCTGGGTGGCCGGCATCTTCTTCCACCAAGGTCCGGGCGCGGGCGGGAGGAGGGAGGTGGGCGGGGCCAGCGCCGCGCCGGGGCCGCGTCTCACCTGGTCCCACCTGCCCCGCCCAGGCACGGCGGCGCTGTGCGGCCTGGCTTACCTGTTGGCGCGCCTCCGCTACTTCCGGGGCTACGCGCGCTCCGAGAGCCAAAGGTGAGCGCCGCGCGGGCGGGGCTAGGAGAGGCCACGCCCCCAGCTTTGTGTGGGCGGGCCCGGATTGTGGGCGTGGGCGGGCCTTGCAGGCGGGGAGCCTCCTAGGGAAGCGGATGGGGCGGGAAGGCAGAGGTGAAACCTGAGGGCAGAGGTGAAACCTGAGGTCAGAGGTGAAGCCTTAGGTCACGACCCTGCCCTGTCCCTACGGGCGGGACTGGGCTGGGGACTGGGGCGGGACTTCCGGCCCCGGCTCGGCCGAGCACCGCCCGCAGGTTGTCCCCGTTGTACGCGAGCGCTGGAGCTCTGTGGCTGCTGCTGGCGCTGGGGGCGCTGGGCCTGCTCTTCCATTTCCTCCCGACCGCCTGGCGAGCCGCGGTGTCCGGAGGGCTCCACGGGGTGCTGCTTTGAGCCTGAGTTGGAGGACGCCGAGCCCGGAGAAGACTGGAACCCTCCCTAAGGGCCTGGAGGCGGCGGGGAGGGAGAGGCCTGCCTTCATCTCAGAGTCTAATTAAAGAGTTCTTGATGGCATCCAGATTGCATCCTCGATGGGATGGTCTCGGGCCAGATCTGAGTGGTGCTTGGGAGGAGGAGGGTGCATGGCACTTTTCTCTAGCAGGACTGTCTGTCTGGTCTTCCCCAATGCTGCCCACAGCACCTCTCCCGTGGTCTCTAACTTCCCCTGTACTCAACCAACTTCTCATCCCCACACTTACAGTGACTTTTCTGCACCCAGCTCCCTTCTCCAGGATTACTCCTGGCAGGACCTGAGAGATTGTGCTGGGGATTGAACCCAAGTCTCCCCTACATACAGATCGAGAGCCTGGATGTGATTTACTGGGACCCTAAACATATATGTGCATTCTCCCACCAAAAGCAGACATTGGATGTGCGCCAAAAAAATATGGGTCATTTTGTGTCAAGGGTCAGATAGCTGGAGAGTGACTTCCTGTGAGGGTTGACGTGAGTTTGGAGGAAGGGACAATATAGATTTCTCCCTGAGGTTACTTACCACCCCAGAAAATTAGGGTTAGATTGTGTGGTGCTATGGCCCAGAAAGTGGTAATCAGCATTGTGTGTGGCACAGTCCCACAGTACCCAGGTTCACCCCCTCCCCCAAAGCTCTGCAACCCAGACTCAGGAGCCATACACTTCATTAACCCTTTATTACAAGTCACGCTTTTATAGAAGTGTATGTGGACTTACGTGAAAAAATCAAATGTATCCAAGAATAAAAAACACAGCACATAAAGTAGTATATGCATTCCAGTGTTCGCGCCAGGGACAGCCCAGGAAATAAAAGCTCTTCAGGAGAAAAAACCTGCCCTGCTCCAGCTGGCCAGCATGGGGCGAACGTTCCAGTTCGGTTCCGGCAGCATGCGCCGGCCTCAGGCACAGTGTGGGGACTGTGGCCCAGGGTGTTGGGCCAGCACCAGCTCCTTGGGGACTCCGGGCCTGCGGCGACCCCAAGCCAGCCGAGTGGGGCGCACCAGGCTGAACCCCAGCAGGCTGAGGGCAGTGGCAGCAGCGCACAGCCCTCCAGGAGTGGCTGGGATGAGCCCCCTGTGTGGTGGATGGGTGGTATCAACCCACGTCCATGCACCCTCTGGAGCTTGGCTTAGTCGGCCTTTTTTAGGAAGATCTGGAAGAAGAGAGGATGCTTTGGGTCAGCAGTGTGCCAAGATATACCCAGGGGCTTGTGCCTTTAACAGTGTCTGAGACCCCACTCACCTCACTCAGAATTACCCATACTGGGGAGTCGGTTTGGATAGACAGGCGCAGAGCTTCCAGGGGCCCAAAGGCAGGGTCCACCTCACCCTCGGCTACACCCTTGTAAAAGGAACCTAGGAGGGAGGAAGCAATCAGAGATGTACTCATGCTGCCTGCCACTCCTCACCCAGACTCTCCACAGTAGTGCCCACTGACCCTGCCTACACCCCTTACCTATCTGGAGATAACCATCAGGGCTCCGGGGATACCGCAGGGTGGCAGCTCGGCCCTCTTGCAGGGCTTCCTTTTCCGACTGGGGGTTCTAGGGTTAAAGGCATGAAGGCATAAAGGCACTCAGAAAGCTGAAGTCAGAGACCATGGATAGACAGTAAGGGGGTGTCCAGAGCTATGGGAGGGGCAAAGAGTGGAACAATGAAACGTGGGGCCGCTAGAGCTATGGGCAAAGTGACAGGGTAGGCTAGGGTTTTGGGAGAGGCCATGGCAAAGGCGGTGGGAAGGGTGGGCTCTGGGACCATAGGTAGGGACATGAGTGACAGACTGTGGCCTTGGAAAAGACTAGGGAAAGGGCTGAGGGACAAATAGTGTAGGCTCTGAGGCCTTGGAATGGCAGGGGAACAGATGGGGGAGAGGCCATGGGGGAAGTGCCATGTCAGATAGGTTCTGGGGAAACTCACATCAAAGGGCAACACCTCCACGGAGGTGTTAAAGAGCTTGTCCTCTGGATGTTCAATGTTCCCACTGCGGAAGAAAAACCTGCAGCCAGGCAGAGTGGATAGGGTAGGTGAAACCGGGCACCCCCTTTCCCAGTCTGATGGAGACTACCTGCGTTTTATCCCAGTAACTATGATTATTGAGACATGGACAAGGAGCTATGAGAATTTTTGGTTTTGTAGATCCAAGCCAAACATGTGCAAGGCAAGCAGCTCACCTACTATCCTATCTCCAGCCCCTGTGGTATTATTTTCTTAATTTTTTGGGGGGCCACATGTCCACTGGTGCTCTTCTCTTGAGCCTGAGCTCAGGGGGGGCACACCCAGCAGCACTCAGAGGTTACTCCTGGCTCTGGGCTCAGAAATCATCGCCCGACAGGCTCGGGGGACCAGATGGGATGCTGGGAATCAAACCCGGGTCCATCCTGGTCAGCTGCATGCAAGGCAAACACCCTACCACTGTGCTATGGATCTGGCCCCTGGAGAGCTCTTGTGACAATAAATGGTGCAGGTAATTAAGCTTGGGTTATCTAGGTTCAAAGCAAGTGCCTGTTAGCTGTACTATCAAAGGTCTCATTTTTGGCCCCGCCCACCCCAGACCTGTATCCAGTCCCTAGCCATACCCCAAACCTAGGACCACCATCCCTATATATGTTTATTTATGTTATATTTAGGGTCACAGTTGACTGAGCACATAGGGCATATACATTGAATCCCAGGATCCACTGCCAGCTAGGCAAGCTGCCTGCCCTATACTATCTTTCCAGCCCATGTGTCTTACTTTGGGGAGATCAGCACCTCAGCAAACACCCCAAATCTTCTTCACCCTGGGTGATGGTACTAACCGCTCCAGGCGCAGTGGCTGGAAGAAGCGGAAGCGGATGAAGTCCCCAGCAGTGGGGGTGAATGCCCAAAAGAAATCCTCTCGCAGATAAGCCTTCTCCAGAGTGAAGTGCTGGTATGTCTTGAGGCTAGTGCTTACCTCCGCAGGTGGGTTCACGTGCTCTTTCCGCAAGGCCTGCTTCCCAAAGTCCTTGTCCTGGTAGCCGAGGTGGGAGGCAGGACAGCGGAGCTTGGGAAGGGCCAGGGACAAAAGGGAGGACTCCTACCCCCGCCCTGCCGGTCCTACTTTGGGTCCAGCCCAACCCAGACCTGGGTCCAATTCTGAGCCCTGCCCCCAACTTCAGCCATTCCTGGGCCAGCTGAGCCTAGCCTACAAACTAGATCTTGCCCCTAGCACCACCCCCAAAAGCTTTGCCCAAACCCAGGTTCAGGCCCCAGCCCACTTTCAGTTTCTGGATCTTGCCAGCCAGGGAGGAGTGGGTGCCCACGTGCTGGAAGAGGGAGGGCTTGAAGCGGATCCGCAGGTTGGCTTTCTGTCGGTCACAATGCTTCTGCAGAGGAGGGAAGGTGCCACTCAAGGGCTCAGTTCTCACTCTTAAAGATGGAGGTTGGGAGCTCCCTACCCTGCAGCCTCACACTCAGTCTCCACTCACCGCATCCTTCTCGGGGTTACAGACTTTCACCCACAGAATGTGATCCAGAAGCCAGTCGATGGGCTTGTCCCGGTAGAACATGAGAATGAACTCAACAATCAGACTCAGGTCCAGAGACTTGAACATCTTTCCTGTAGGTGACAGCACGGGAATGGGGTGCCAGCCCTGTTCTGCTGAAGTGTGCAGGCTGTATCTGGATCAACCCCAGAAGTGCTCAGAACTTACTCTGAGGATGACTCCCACCCAGAGAGTCAGGAGTCCCAAGCAGTGCCCATCATCCCACAGAGCACAGCTATAGCAAGGCGAAGCCTCCACCCCTTGGATTCACTCTGGCCATCGAAATTTATGGGAGATGGGGAACAGCTGGTTTTGTGCTCAGGCTGATTCCTGGCTCTGAGCTCAGGGTTCAGAAGACCCTATGCGGTACCAGGAATAGAATCTGTGTCTGTAG
Organism: Suncus etruscus; assembly: GCF_024139225.1. NCBI lineage: Eukaryota > Metazoa > Chordata > Mammalia > Eulipotyphla > Soricidae > Suncus > Suncus etruscus. The sequence continues at coordinate 33,445,433 of NC_064855.1, read as the reverse complement.
TATGCAAAGCAAGTGCCTTAACTGTCTTACTCTCTCTCCACCTACCTCCAGCATCTATTTTGTCCTTCTAGAATCACCCCAGAAAGTGTTCGACAATTTGGTGCAGAACAGTCATTTACCACACACACACACACACACACACACACACACACACACACACACACACACACACACGTGCTTCACTCTGTATGCCACAACCCCCAACTTCTCATCATCCTGGTGGGGAGAAAATGTGGGAGAGGGTTCCACAGCAAAACCTATGACAGTTACAAGCAGGTTGAACAGTGAGCCTAAACCTCTGGAAGCCCAGAGTCTGCAGTAACAAATTGGGTTGGGCTGGGACTATAGAGACCCTGAGCCAGGCAAGCAGGACAAAGAGACGGGCAGTGTAACTTGTTTGGCTTGGGGTGTGTATGGGGCAGAGTAGGCATGGCTGGCAAGCACAGGACAGAGTCCCCCCTCAATGCCCAGTGGGGCAGGTACAGACCAATGAAGCCCAGCTGAGAAAACTCTAGGATCATCCACTCCTCTGAGGGCTGCTGCAGCGCGAAGTTCTTCATGGTGCTCAAGTAGTTGGGCTTGGCCACAATATCATCCTCCAGCTGAGCCATGGATGATAGAACAGGGGTGGGGTGGGGAACTCAGCAAGGACTCAGCCCCCACTGGAATCTTGGGGTGGGGAGAATGGGATGGTTCTGTGTGTCTCAGGGCTGACCTGCACGTAGTAAATGCCTTTGGACTGTGCATACATCATGAGGAAGCAATAATCCAGGTTCTGTTTGGTCCGCCACCTGTGCAGCAGGAGGGGCATATATAGCTCAACTCCTCTACTTGCAGGCCACCAATGGAGGCCTGTTCTACTTCTAAGTACCACTCCCTGCAGCCCACACCACCCAGAGGGCAGATGGAGAAGGGGGGGCACTATAAGGGTGAGGGGCTTGGCACTAGTACCTGACTCTCTCCTTGGGGTCTCCAAAGGACTCTCGGAGACGGGAGAAATCAGGGTAGAAGTGAGGGGAAGGGGAGATGACCTCCAGGAGCCCAGAATGGATCTCTGAGGGAAACCTGAGCAGTGCAAAGATGCAGTGATCATCTATCCAACAGAAGTGGGGTCCAGGCAAGGAGGGAAGAAGCTCTGCCCTCTCCCACCCCTGCACAGACCCTCTCCCCTCTTTGGAGACAGCAGTACTCACAAGGCCTTGATGTTCTCTGTCACCATGGAGGTGTACTGGGGGTCTGTCTGTGGGAAGATCAAAGTCCCTACCTAAGTCTGCTGCTTTCCCCAATGGTCTGGAGGGGAAAAGGCAGAGGCTTCAGAAGACCCCACATGAGGAAGTAGTCCCTTGCTATTCAGAGCTCTGGAGATGGGGTGCCTTACTTTATAGGGGAGCTGGGGCTTAGACTATGGAGTAGGGACCTATAATACTTTTGGGGTATTATACCCAGCAATGCTCAGGGGTACTCTTGGTTTACACTCAGAAATTACTTTCTTTTTTTTTGTTTGTTTTTGGGCCACACCCGATGATGCTCAGAAGTTACTCCTGGCTATGCGCTCAGAAATCGCTCCTGGGTGGCACAAGCGATAGGGTGGTTTGCTTTGTGTGCACTAGCCTAGGATGTACCCAGTTTAACCCCCGGTTTAATCCCCCGTAGTCCCATATGGTGCCCCAAGCCAGGAACAATTTCTGAGCGCATAGCCAGGAGTAACCCCGAAGCATCACTGGGTGTGGTACAAAACCAACCAACCAACAAACGAAAAACAAAAACAAAAAAGTGGGGCAGGAAGGTGGCGCTAGAGGTAAGGTGTCTGCCTTGCAAGCGCTAGCATAGGACAGACCGAGGTTCTATCCCCCAGCGTGTCACATGGTCCCCCAAGCCAGGAGCGACTTCTGAGTGCATAGCCAGGAGTAACCCCACGGGGGGGGGGGGGCCGGGGGGGGGGCGGCAAAAACTAAAAACAAAAAACCAAAAAAACAACCAAAAACAACAAAGCAAACAAACAAAAAAAAATCGTTCCTGGCTTGAGGGATCATAAGGGATGTTGGGGCATCGAACCGTGGTCAATCCTAGTAGGTTAGCATGTGCAAGGCAGATGCCCTACTGCTTGCACCACTGCTCCAGCCCCTCAAGAATTACTTTTCTCAGGGATCAAGGGACCATGTGGGATGCTGGGGATTGAATCTGAGTCAGCTGCTTGCAAAGCAAGTGCCCTCCCCGCTGAATTATTGCTCCAATCCCAGCCTACAATGTGTGTTGCCTTTTTATTGTTGTTGTTGTTGTTGTTTATTTTTGTGGGTGGGACAATGTAGGGATGGCTCCCAATTAAATACTGGCAGGAAAGCAGGAGTGATTAGCCAACGATAGGGCGTTTGCCTTGACTCAGTTGACCTTGGATGGAGCCCAGTTTGATTCCCAGCATTCCATATGGTCCCTTGAGCTTGCCAGGAGCAATTTTGGAGTGCAGAGCCAGGAGTAACCCTGAACTTTCCCAGGTGTGACTCCCCCTCCCCCCCAAAAAAAAAACACTGACAGGAAACTAAGCATGGGGCTGGAAGCCAGGCTGATAGTTCTGCAGCTCTCGCTGGCTCTTAATTCAATTGGGAGTGGGGAAGGGAAGTTGTGCTACACCCCAATTTGAGGGCAAAAGACATGCTGCTTGAGGGCCTTAAAGACCTAGTGGCAAGCTACCTCCCTTCTGTTTCAGAGCTATATTTTCTTTAAAAATGAAAAAATATGAGGGGAGGGCCGGAGCAATAGTGCTAGGGTGTTTGCCTTGCAAGAAGATAAACCAGGATGGATACGGGTTCAATCCCCAGCATCCCATATGGTCCCCCAAGTCTGCCAGGAATGATTTCTGAGTGCAGAGCTAGGAGTAACCCCTAAGTGCTGCCGGGTGTGGCCCGAACAATAAGTAAATAAATAAAACTTTAAAATGGGGGAGTCGAGTGATAGCACAGTGGATAGGGTGCTTGCCTTGCTCATGGCCAACCCAAGTTCGAAGTCCAGCATCCCATGTGGTTCTCCAAGCCTGCCAAGAACAATTCCTGAGTGCAGAGCCAGGAGTAAGTGCTGAAAGCCATTGGATGTGGCCCCGAAACAAAACAAAACAAAACACTCACAAAGGAATGAAGGGGGAGGCGTGAGTGGATAGCTGCTTTTCTATCTCGGGAATGCTGCCCAGCCTGGTTTGTTTTCACTGCTCCCTAGGATTGAGCCCAGGGGAGGAGAGGGGGGGGGCGTGCCTCCGGGCCTTCAGAGGTGACCCCTCCCCATCCCCTAATGGGCATCCGCACTAACCTCTGCAATCAGCACCACAATGACCGAGTCCTCCTTCTCCTGTGGGCTCAGCTCCGAGATGAGTGAGTGCAGTGTGTCTGTCAGGTATGAATGCACCTCACGCCGCACACTGGGGATTCCCATCACCACGGACACTGCGGGAAACCTGAGGTTAGGATCCAGCCACCGCCCTGCCTGGACAGGACCACCAGGCTCCACCCCAAGACCCTGCCAGACCTAGTTCCCATGTCCTATCCTACCTCCAGTGCGACCCTGCCCCACGCGCACGGCCGGTTGCAGGCTGCTCTCTTTGGCCAGCAGATGCGGCAGGTGGTGGAAGACAGTGGGCAGATGCAGCACGTGCTTGTGCGAGACGTTCCAGGGCTTCAGCCGAGGGTCCTCTGGGGGGTGCAGAAGGGACATGTCAGCCTATGCACACGGGGAACAGCAACACACACGCAGACTAGGCTCTGATGTGCTCACCAGTGAGGCGGCCCCAGGTGCGATTGGCGTCCCCATCTCGTAGCGCCTGCCGCTCAGACACTGCCCGCTTGATTTCGTCCAGCACCAGGTTAAGCTCCTTGGAGCGCTTGAGGCTCTCCTGCTCAGCTGCATGCAAGCGGTCCCGCAGCGCCAGGAACTCACGCTGGTACACGTCCACCACGTCGCCTGTGGGTGGTGGCACACTGTGGCTGACCAAGAACTGGCCCAGGACTCTGTCCCTGCCCTTTGAGCCAGTGGCTATGCACAGTGGCTATGTCTGCCACCTGCTAACCAATTGTCATTATATAAAAGCTACTCTGAAGTAGAACCAACACTTCAGGCTGTGGGGTGAGACTGGCCTTCATTCCCCTCCCCTACTCCCTAATTTTTTCCTTTGAGGTGTGATCTAAAGTGGGAAGGCAGGGGCCTGGAGCGGTAGCGCAGATAAGACATCTGCCTTGCCCTCGCTAGCCTAGGACTGACCGAGGTTTGAGCCCCCAGCATCCCAAGCCAGGAGCAATTCCTGAGCACATAGCCAGGAGTAACCCCTGAGCATCACCGGATGTGGCCCATAAACCAAAATAAATAAGTAAATAAAGTGGGGCCGGAGAGATAGCATGGAGGTAGCACGTTTGCCTTGCATGCAGAAGGACGGTGGTTCGAATCCCAGCATCCCATATGGTCCCCTGAGCCTGCCGGGAGCAATTTCTGAGCTTGGAGCCAGAAGTAACCCCTGAGCGCTGCCAGGTGTGACCCAAAAACAAAAACAAAACAAAACAAAACAAAAAAGTGGGAAGGCAGGGGCCAGAGTGATAGTACAGTAGAAGCAAGGGCATATTTGCCTTGCATGCAGCTGGTCCAGGTTCTATCCTTGGTATTCTATGTGGTCCTCCGAGACTACCAAGAATAATTTCTGAGAGCAGAGCCAGGAGTAACCCTGAGCGCTGCCGGGTGTGACCCCAAAACCAAGGAAAACAAAAGGGAAGGCAGCAAGTGTGAAGAGGACCAGGGAGGGGTACTTGCAGCGGGCACTCTCTCATCTCCCACCCCCCAACATGACAAATGCAGCCTAGCTCCTCAATCATTTCTACCCGATGGTTCCCCAAAGCCTCCTCTTGCTGTTTTTCCCAAGATGTCAGCACCAATGTAGAGTCGAGCTTTAATCATGTGGCTTCTTTCTTTTTTTTGTGGGTACACACCCAGCACACCTGGCTGGAATTATTCCTAGCAAACTCAGGAGACCATCTAGGATGCAGGGAATCAGGCCAGGTTAGTCACATGTAAGGCATGATCCCTCCCAGCTGTACTGATGCCCTGACCCCTCCTCAGTGGTTTCCTTCCTTCCTTCCTTCCTTCTTCCTTCCTTCCTTCCTTCCTTCCTTCCTTCCTTCCTTCCTTCCTTCCTTCCTTCCTTCCTTCCTTCCTTCCTTCCTTCCTTCCTTCCTTTGCCCTGACCCCTCCTCAGTGGTTTCCTTCCTTCCTTCCTTCCTTCCTTCCTTCCTTCCTTCCTTCCTTCCTTCCTTCCTTCCCCCTGACCCCTCCTCAGTGGTTTCCTTCCTTCCTTCCTTCCTTCCTTCCTTCCTTCCTTCCTTCCTTCCTTCCTTCCTTCCTTCCTTCCTTCCTTCCTTTTTCTTTGTTTCTTTCTGTTTCTATGATCTTTGGGCCAAACCCAGTGACGTTCAGGAGTTATTCCTGGCTATGTGTTCAGAAATCACTCCTGGCTTGGGGGACCATATGGGACACCGGGGATCGAACCTACCGCTGCACCACCGCTCCGGCCCCCAAAATATATATACTTAATGTTTTTATTTTTTTGGTTTTGGTTTTTGGGTCACACCCAGCGGTGCTCAGGGAATACTGGCTCTGTGTTCAGAAATCGCTCCTGGCAGGCTTGGAGGAACATATGGGATGCTGGGAATTGAACTGTCACGGGTTGGCCACATGCAAGGCAAAAGCCCTACCATTGTTCTATTGCTCCAGCCTGGTTTCTTTTTTTTTCTTTGTTTTTTGAGTCACACCTGGCAGTGCTCAGAAATACTGGCTCTACGCTCAGAAATCACTCCTGGCAGACTCAGGGGACCATATGGGATGCCGGGATTCGAACCACTGACCTTCTGCATGAGAGGCAAACACCTTACCTCCATGCTATATCTCCGGCCCTAGCCTGGTTTCTTAATCTGGTGGAAGACATGCCTGGTGATGCTCAGAAATTAATCTGGTTCTGTGCTCTGGAGCGTCCCTGGTGGTGTTTAGGAGACCCTATGGCATAGGGCCTATGCCATGGGGTGCTAGGGATTTGAATCACATTAACCCTGTCTGATTTCTGGGGCCCTTCTCAAAGGGTCTCAAAGCACTCTAGCCTGTCATCCTGTTTCAGCTTCTGTACTCTGTTCCCTGTCCCTTTCCTCCTCCATGGCCCTCACAAACCTCTTTGATTCTCTCCCCTGAATCCCAGGAGGTGGTATAGAGCCCTCAGCCCCCATATTAAGCAAGTCAAGTGGAGGAAGAATTCAGGGTTATTCTGGATCAGAAGTGAGAGATTTAATACAATGTATTCCAAGGAATTTTCCGGCTGTGTTAGCTCAGGTACACCCCATAAAGGCAATGTGGGAGTTAACCTGGATCAGAACCTCCAGCTCACCCCAACTGCCAGCCAATGGTGGGGGATTCCCCCATGACAAGTATCTGGCCCCACTGGTAGAAAATCAACACTAGAAAGAGAGATAGTACAATGGAAAGCATGCTTGTCTTGCACATAGCCAACATGGGTTTGATCCCCGGCATCTCATAAGGTTTCTATGTCCCACCAGTAGTGATTTCTGAGTGTAGAGCCAGGAATCAACCCAGAACTCTGAGAGTGTGACACAAAAGACTAAAATAAAATATATATATATGGGGACCTGGAGAGATAGCACAGCGGCGTTTGCCTTGCAAGCAGCCGATCCAGGACCAAAGGTGGTTGGTTCGAATCCCGAAGTCTCATATGGTCCCCCGTGCCTGCCAGGAGCTATTTCTTTTTTTTTTTTTTTTTTTTTTTTTTTTTTTTTTTTGTGGTTTTTGGGTCACACCCGGCAGTGCTCAGGGGTTATTCCTGGCTCCAGGCTCAGAAGTTGCTCCTGGCAGGCACGGGAGGACCATATATGGGACGCCGGGATTCGAACCGATGACCTCCTGCATGAGAGGCAAACGCCTTACCTCCATGCTATCTCTCCGGCCCCACCAGGAGCTATTTCTGAGCAGACAGCCAGGAGTAACCCCTGAGTGCCGCCGGGTGTGGCCCAAAAAAAGAAAGAAAAGAAATAGGGGCCAGAGAGATAGCACAGCAGTAGGGTGTTTGCCTTGCACACAGATGAATGGTGGTTTGAATCGCCCGGCATCCCATATGGTCCCCCAAGCCTGCCAGGGGCGATTTCAGAGCTCAGAGCAAGGAATAATCTCTGAGCACTGCCAGGTGTGATTCCTCCCAAAAAAACAATAACAACAACAAAAATAAAGACAGGGGCCGGAGAGATGGCGTGGAGGCAGGGCATTTGCCTTGCATGCAGAAGGACAGTGGTTAGAATCCCGGCATCCCATATGGTCAAAAACAAACAAAAAAAACTAAACACAGCCCACAACCCTACTCTAGTGAAGAGGTGAGGCTGATTGTCACCTGGCACCATACCTGTACTTTTTTACTGGGATTAATTTTGGGAGGTGAGGGGTGTTTATACCTGGCACGATCAGTGCTCAGGGCTGACTCCTGGCTCTACTCAGGGCTGACTAATGGAGAGGTTCAGAGGACCCATGTGGTTCTTCTAAGTATCACCTCTTGATTGGCCGCATGTAAAGTTAAGTGTCCCACTTACTGTGCTATTGCTCCAGCTGCAAAAACCCCCAAGTGTTTTTGTTTTGTTTTAGTTTGGTTTTTGGCCACATCCTGCACTTCTCAGGGGTTATTTCCAGGAGGACTCTGGGGACCTTCTGGCATACTGGAGATCGAACCTGCATCGACTTTATGCAAGGCAAAAGCCCAACCTTCTGTCCTCTGGCCCAAAATTCTCAAGCTTTCTAGGCCCAGGTAAATGATTCAAAAGCCTGGATGAGCATGGGAGCTGGATATATAGCACAGCAAGTAGGACCTTTCCCTTACAAGCATTTGACCTGGGTTCGATCCCCAATATCCTCATATGATCTCCAAAGTACTGCAAGGAGTGGCCTCTCCCCAAAAATGTCTGCTGGTGGAAGCCTCAGATTCCAGCTCCCTATAGGACACAATCCACAGATCTCAGCTAGGAGTGATTGTTGAGCATAGAGCCAGGAGTTTGCTTTGAGCACCAGTGAGTGTACCACTCAATACACAAGAAAAACTCAAATTCCAAATATCCCAAGTATTCCCTGGGCTTTAGTTCTGTTCCATTCCCCATCCAACCTCAGCCCAAGGTTGGTTCAGACAAGCACCAAACATGTCAGATAGGGCAAAGGTGAACACTTCAGGATCCAGGGCTGAGTGGTAAAGTCCAAAGAGTGATCCTGAGACAGAAAGGGAGTGGGTGGTGGTGATGTGTGTGTGTGTCTGTGTGTGTGTGTTTGTGCGCATGTGCATGCAGGGGCCAACCAAGGCCTTTCTGGGCTTCCGGCTTCCAGCCTTGGACAGCCCCAGGGGAGGAGGGTAATGTGGGGCTCAAGTTACTGATCTGGGTATCAGCACTGAGAAAGTTGGGTTCCCCTGGAAACTGCTCTCTCTCTTTCTCACTCCCCCCCCCCCCCCCGGAAACAGAGCCCAGAGCCATACAGACACCACATAGCCCCAGCTAACTGTCTGTGCCCTTAAGTCTGGCAGGCAGAAATGCTCTTGCTTGAGTGCTGAGAAAGGATCTCTCCATCCATTCTGCCTTCCAGGCTCCCAGTGGGACAGAATGTGGGTCCCCCAAAATCTGGGCTCAGCTGATCTAGACAAAGATGCAAGTGGAGGTTTCGGCACCCATTCCCGGGCTAAGGATGGAAACAGTCGGGCCTGGAGAGATAGCACAGCGGTGTTTGCCTTGCAAGCAGCCAATCCAGGACCAAAGGTGGTTGGTTCAAATCCCGGTGTCCCACATGGTCCTCCGTGCCTGCCAGGAGCTATTTCTGAGCAGACAGCCAGGAGTAAGCCCTGAGCAACGCCGGGTGTGGCCCAAAAACCAAAAAAAAAAAAGAGGATGGAAACAGTCATAGGGAGACCTCATCTTCCTCTGATGACCAATGGACCCTATCTTGGTCCCAGGAAAGAAAGTGCTCTCAGGGTTGAGCTAGGCTGGCCCCTCAAACTTGATTTAGGGGCCACATCCAGAGGTACTGGAGATTAGTCCTAGCTCTGGGCTCAGAAATTATTCCAGACAGACTCAGGGGACTATATGGGATGCCAGGGATTGAATCCAGGCCTGTCATGTGCAAGGCAAACACCCTATATGCTGTACTATGGCTCTGGCCATGGTTGTTTTATTTTGGAGTTCACACCCTATGTGCTCAGGGGCTACTCCTGGCTTTGCACTCATGAATTATTCCTGGCAGTGCTAGGGAAACCATATGCAACGCCAGGGATCGAACACAGGTCATCATCCTTGGGCAAGATATAAGCCCTACCTGCTGTACTACTGCTTTAGCAAAGGGTCCCAGTCTTTCTTGGGGGGGGGGTACACCCATCATTGCTCAGGGGTTAATTACTCTTATTTAATTAATTAGTTAATTAATTGCTCAGGAATTACTCTTGGGGGTGCTTGGGGGACTTTAAAGGATGCCCGGGATAGAATCCGGTCTGTTGCTTGTAAAGCAAACACACTACCCATTGTATTGCTCAAGCCCAAAGGCCCCAACCTTGAGCTCTGAACTCTGACAAACCTAGAAGGCTCTGGCAGGTAGAAGGGAGAAGCAATTCCACAAAAGGGGAGTAGGAAGGGCACAGAGGTGCAGAACTATTTAAGACCTCTGCAGTCCCTTGGGCTGAAGTGACAGTATAATAGGTTTGCCTGCACCTGGTAGGCCAGAGTTCATCCCCAGCATCCCTATGGTCTCCCCAACACAGAAAGGAGTAGTTTCTGAGCCCAGAACCAGAAGTTACCCTTAAGCATTGCCAGGTGTGGCCCCAAAACCAAAGGAAACAAACCAAAAAAACCTCTCTCAAACCCTCACACTGGAAAGTGGGGTTTGCATAGCAGAACATCTGGGGGAGACCTCAGGGATTTGGGGGAAGGGGCGTTTTGCCCAAGACAGTAGACAGGCTTTGTGGCCCAGCAGAGGGCTGGAGTGTTGGTGAGGCCCCAGGCTGGACACCCTGCACAGGCTCTCCACAGCTGAATTAACCCCCACTAGGTGTGGCACCAAAATAACAACAACAACAACAACAACAACAAAGGAAGTGAATGAAGTCATTCTCCCCCTCCAGTTCCCAGGCTGGAGGATGTTCCAAGGATGTTCCGGCCCCTGATAGCAGTCCTGTACCAAGTGTGGGGGATCAGCAGGTGAGCCAGCCCAATCCACAACCACACCTAGAACCAAATGGTTATGAGAAGAGGGCTCCAGGGGCCTGAGATAGCACAGCAATAGAGTATTTGCCTTGAACTCAGCCCACCCGGACTGACCCAGTTTCGATCCTCAGCATCCCTTATGATCCCCCATAGCCTGCCAGGAGCGATTTCTAAGTGCAGAGCCAGGAGTATTCCCTGAATGCCACCAGGTGCAGCCCAAGAGAGAGAAAAGAGGGCTCCAGCTTTCTCACAGTCCTCCAAGGTGGAACAAGAATGAAACCATCAGGATTGAAGCAACAGCACAGTAAGGAAGGAGTTTGACCCAGGTTTGATCTCTGATATCCTATGTGGTCCCCTAATCTCCTACCAGGAGTGATAGCTGAGTAACTTCTGAATATTGCCAAGTGTGTACCAAAAACCACATACGCACACAAAGGAGGAAATCCTGGAAGATTCCCTTCCAGCCCCTTCATGGGTCAGACCTCCTCCACACACACCCAGCCACTGCTGCTTGTGAGATCCCCTTGTCTACAGAGAAGACAGATGGAAGAATCCGAACACACGCAGGCCTGACTGAGGTAACTCTCCTGTCCTGCCTGAATCCTTGGACTGGGATCCTGTGTGGTGGGGAGCAGTTTGCTCAGACGTTACTCCTGGCTCTCTGGTCAAGGATTACTCAGCAGCATCCTAAGGAATCCTACTAGAGTAGGCCACATGCAAGGCAAGCGCTCTACCATTGCCTTACCCACTGGACCCGCTGGTATTGCCTTAGCCTTGCTAAGGGCATGTGACTTTTAGGGTATGTGGGTGGGGACACAACTAGAGCATTTCACAGGACAGACCTCCACACTGGTCCCATGGCAACCAACTCTGATGGACAATGTCCACAAATGTTCGCAAGTGTCAGGACCCAGGGAGCTGGGATCTGCCCAGACACGACACGCAACACCTTGAATTTACACCTGGGCTACACCTGCATCCCAGCATCTTGGGGATGCCGGCCCCTAAGAACCACTCCCCCCAAAAGCCACTTCCAGGATAGATAGACAACAATATGGATCCCAGTCACACCCCCAAACTCCTACTTCTCAGGATGGTCCTTCAGAGTCCCCTGAGACTCCCTGGAAACAGGGGGACTCAGGAAACCAGACAGGTGAGGGGGGAACTGGGGGCAGCACAGACTCATTCCCTGGGGTGTTGGGGGAGGACAATGTGATGGTCTGTGGGGACCCCACCTCCCACCTGGTGAAGCTCAGCTAGCATGGCAGAAAAGAACAGGAGCAAGAAGCACACAGCTTCCGCACCCCAAACCAGGCCTCCTCACAGCTCAGCTGCCACTAAACTTTGGGGGGCTGCGGAGAGAGCATGGCTCCAATGAGGCCATCTAAAGTGAGTGTTCCCTGCAATGGGGATGCTGGGGATGAAGATGATCCTAGTCCCAGATCTCCACTGCAGGGTGTCCGGGGGCACAGAAGAGGCAGTCTGGATGGGCTGGAGGCCTCAGGGTGGGGGGGATGTCATATCAAGGTAAACACTACACCCCTCAGCCCGACCCCTGCCCAGGTGCCTGGAGCGGAAGCCCCTCGGAGGAGACCCCCAGACCAGGGGTGGGGGTCGCGCTAGGCCACCTGGGTGACCTTGTCTCCGTCCATGGGGGCCCTCGGAGGGCCCCCGCACCGGCGTCCGCGGGTGCGCCTCCAGGGGGGCGCTGGGCCCCTCTCTCGGCCCAGCCGGACTCGGGGCGGCCCCCCAGGCGCAGGCGAGGGCCTAGGGCGGCCCAGGTGCGCGCAGGTGCGGGCCGGGCTCACCTTTCTGGCCGCCGAGCGCGGCGAACCAGGACAGCGAGAGGAAGGCGCACACGCAGCCGAGCAGCAGCGTCAGGAAGGTGCCGGGCCGGAGCCTCATCGCTCCGGGTGCGCGGCGGGCGCCGGCGGGGCCGAGGCCGCATGGCCCGGGGGCGGCCGGGGGTGGCCCGGGGCCCCGGGGGCGGCGGCGGGACCCCGGCCCCGGGGCGCGCGGGCGGCGGGCCGGGAGCCCGGGCGGCTGGGCCGGGGGCGGCGGGCCGGGGGACGCGGGGCGCGCGGGGCGGCGGGAGCCGCGGCCCGGCCTAGATCGGGGCGAGTCGGCGGCGCGGGGCGGGGCGGCCCGGATTTAAAGGGGCCGCAGTCCGCGCGTGGGGGCGGGCGGGGGGGCGGCCCGGACCCCCTCGAGGCCGATCTTGGGGTGGGGCGGAGCGGGGGATCGCCTCCGCCGTCGGGGCTGTCATGACGGGGGTCCGGGCGACGCGGCCTCTTTGTAGGGTTCCCCCCTCGATGAACTTGCCGTGCACGGCCCTAGCACCCAGCACCGGACCCAGCACCGGTCGCAGGTTGGGGCGATGGGGGGTTCTGGGCGGCTTGGGAGAGACCCCCAGCGTGGGTTTTGGCTGTAGGGGCGAGACTGGGTCCAGGGGAACCGCCCCCCATTCTCTCAGGGCCTTCTCTCTCGATCTCTAGTATACAGGACAAAAGTATGCCAAGGAAGCGGGAGGGGTGTTTGCGGGGCGCTGGGCCCTGTCCACTTGGGGATCAGGACGTTTTCGGGGTGGAAGAGCCGCTATACCAGAGTGTGGAGCTTGCAGGGAGCAGTCTTGCAGGGTGCCAGGAAGGATCTTGGGGACACTCGCATATCCTAAGCTCAATGGTGCAAGAACACTTAACTCCCTTTGAGGAAGTCGATGACACTTCACATCTGTCCCCGCTTCCCCCCTGCTTAGCCATTCCTTCTCGAGATCTGAATACTGACTCATTTTTGTTTGTCTTGGGGTCACATCCGGTAGTGCTCAGGCCTTCCTCCTGCCTCTGCTCTCAGGGATCACTCCTGGCAGGGCTCCTGGGACCACATGGGCTGACAGGATGTCAGGGATGGAACCCTGGTTGACTTCGTGCAAGGCAAGTGTTATGACATGGGGGTGGGAGATGCTGTGGGGGGGGGTCAGGAGTTATTTTTCCTTCCTCTTCATACCCCAGGCTCCAGCTGATTTAAGTGTGGGGGCATAGATTAAGGTTGGCCCGTAGGATCTGGGCATTTAAATCTGCAGCTTGAATTTAGTAAAAACCTGGACCGGATGGAGAGCAGCAGGCTCTCTCATCTTCAACTTAGATCCTTGACATTCAGGCCCCACTGCAGGTCAGCTTTGATTTCCTAAATGTCCTAGTTCCCAGCTTCTCATCATCTCTTTGCTCTACTTACTAGTGAACTTTACTTTCTTTTTTGGGGGTGTGGTGGGGGGAGGATGGTAATGCACACCAGGCAATGCAGAGGGGACTATATAGAATGCCAGGGATCAAACCTGGATCATCTATGTGCAAGGCAAGTGCCCTCCGCACAAGTCCTTTCTCCTGGAGGAAACTCCTTGCAAGGGTGTATTGGCCCCAGCACCTTCATTCAAGGCCTGGAATCAGGCTGGAAAGGCAGGGAACTCGTTAATTTAATTGGCCACTTTAAATCTCACCGGCAGAAAAAGTCTCCAGGCAAAATAGGTAACGGAAGGAAGGGGAAGGCGGGGCTGGACTGTTGCAAGAGATCAAAGGAAATTCCTCTCTTTGCCCTTTCCACCTAAACCCAAACAGTCCCCAGGACATCTGGAATCTCTCCCTCATTATGTGGCTATGTGGCCTTGGCCAGAGTAGGAAAGGGAGGGGACAGGGAATCTCTGGGATGTTGTCCTAGAGAGGCCCAGTGACAGGTTTTAGACAACAAGGGAACACTGGTGTCAGATTCCAGTTCAGGAAAGCTGACACTGAAGACAAACATGGCAAAGGACCAGGCTTAGAGGACTACAGAAATTGGACATCGAGGGACTGGACAAGTGATGTCAGACCTGGGTAAAAGGATTCTGCCTGGACATGGAAGAGGGACCTGAACCATTTACTTAAACTATGCAATAAGCTATTCTTTTTTTTTTTTTTTTTTTTTTTTGGTTTTGGTTTTTGGGTCACACCTGGCAGTGCTGGGGCAGTGTGGGGGTGGGCTACTTCTAGCTCTGTGCTCAGAAATCGCCGCTGGCAGGCTCTGGGGACCATATGGGATGCCGGGATTCGGACCACCTCCTTCTGCATGCAAGTCAAATGCCTTACTTCCATGCTATCTCTCCCCGCCCCTTTTCTTTCTTTTTTTTTTTTTTTTTTTTTTTTTTGGTTTTTGGGCCACACCCTGTGATGCTCAGGGGTTACTCCTGGCTATGCGGCTATGCGCTCAGAAGTTGCTCCTGGCTTCTTGGGGGACCATATGGGACGCCGGGGGATCGAACCGTGGTCCGTCCTAGGCTAGCGCAGGCACCTTACCTCCAGCGCCACCGCCCGGCCCCTTCTTTCTTTTTTTGAGGGGCAGACACATCCAACAATATCCATAGTTTACCCCTGGCTCTGTGCTCTGGAATTATTCCTCACTGGTTCTTGGGTACCAGGGACTGAACCCAGGTTGGTCACACACAAGGCAAACGCAGTCTCCCTGTCCTATTTCTCAGGCCTAACTGGAGATGAGGGGAGGGAGGGCAGGAGTGTGACCTATGCTGAAATTTCCTTTTTCCTTTTTTTTTTTGGTTTTTGGTTTTTGGGCCACACCCAGCGATGCTCAGGAGTTACTCCTGGCTGTCTGCTCAGAAATAGCTCCTGGCAGGCACGGGGGACCATATGGGACACCGGGATTCGAACCAACCACCTTTGGTCCTGGATCAGCTGCTTGCAAGGCAAACGCCGCTGTGCTATCTCTCCGGGCCCCTTTTCCTTTTTTTGACTTTGTCATTTGTTTTGGTTTTGGGGCCACACCCAGCAGTGCTCAGGGCTTACTTCTGGCTCTTCACTCAGGAATCACTCCTGGTGGCCTTCAGGGACTGTATGGGGTGCTGGTATCAAATCCAAGTCAGCTGTGTACAAAGATCCTACCTGCTTTCAGGCCCCAGACACTGAAATGTCTGCTTTGCCTGCCAACCCCAGTCGGTGATCTTCCCTTTAGTCCTTTTGGGCCACACCTGGCAATGCTTAGGAGTGGGCTTGGGGGATCAGATGGGGTTCTGGGGATCAAATCCGGTTGGCAATACACAAGGCAAATGCCCTTCTTGCTGTTCTTGCTTTGGCCTCCATCCTAGTCCTTTTTTATTGTAGTGGGGTTGGGGTTACATATTTGGTTCTGGAGCGCCTAACTGTGCTCAGGGGTTCAGGGGTGCTCCCTAGTAGTGCATATTCCTGGTTCTATGCTCAAGACTACCCCCTGGAGGTGCTTGGAGGAATGTTTGTGGTGCTAGGGGTTGGAACCTGGATCTGTAAGGTGAGAAGTAAGTGCCTTAAATCTATCCCCTTTTGGGGTCCAGAGAGATAGCACAGTAGCTTTTGCCTTGCAAGCAGCCGATCCAGGACCAAAGGTGGTTGGTTCGAATCCCGGTGTCCCATATAGTCCCCCGTGCCTGCCAGGAGCTATTTCTGAGCAGACAGCCAGGAGTAACCCCTGAGCACCGCCGGGTGTGGCCCAAAAACCAAAAAAAAAAAAAATCTATCCTTTTTTGTTTATTTTGTTTGTTTGTTTGTTTTGGGCATAACTGACCATCCAGACTTACTCCTGGCTCTGCCCTCAGGGCTCAGTCCTAACAGTGCTCAGGAAACCAAATGGGATGCCAGATATTGAACCCAGGTCAGGAGCTCATAAGCAAGCACCTTCCTATTGTACTATCTCTCAGGACCCTCTGGCCTTTACTCTTTTGAGAAGGTAATATGTCTTGAGTGTGGCTAGGCCTTTGAAGTTCCCCATTCCACATGCTCTTTCTGGATTTTACGATTTGGGTTTTTGTTTTTGGTTCATACTGGCTAGAGAGATAGTATCACTGGAGGCTGGAGCAGGGATAAGGTACTTGCTTTTTTGTTAGTTTATTTTTAGGCCACACCCTGCAGTGCTCTTAGCTTTGCACTCAGGAATCACTCTTGGTGGGCTAATCATATAGGACTAGTCTTTTTGGTGCAACTTTCAAATGTGCACCTGGTTGTAACAAATAATTATTCCTATGCTCTGTCCCTGTCTGAACTCTTACAATCTCCACTCACCCTTCAACTCTGTCTGGAAATCCCCAAGTCTTTCTTTGTCCGTGGTTTGTTTACTGTAGTTTAATTTCTTTGGTGTTGTGATTTGAACACAACATTGAAATCCAGATGGATTTTGTCTCTCTCTGATTGTTGAATTATGGGAGCAAATAAGTTCCCTGAAACTGAGAATGAAATCTGAGACCCAAACAAAGAGCAGCCAGGTTCTAAGTGATCAATGCAGAAATGAAAATGAATGAAAGGATAAAGCCAGAGACATAGTCCAGTGGAGATGGCATTTGACTGGCATACAACAAATCTGGATTCGATCCTTAACACCACAATAGGGTCCCCTGAGCCTTGCCAGGAGTCAGTCCTGGGTGCAGAGCCAGAAGTAAGCCTGAGCATCACTGGGTGTGGGCCAAACCACCCACCCACAGAGAAATGAAATAAGGAAGAAATTAATAAAAGGAGAGCTGGAACAACAGCACAGCTGGTAATGCACTTTCCTGTACTCCCAACCTAAGTTTGATCTCTGGCATCCATAGGGTCCCCTGAGCACCACCATAAAAGTGTAGAAACAGTAGGAAGCTTTGAGTTTGAAGTGAAAAAGGAGGCCCGGAACACTGCTGGCTGTGCCTCAAACAAACAAAAGACCAAACAAAAAAAAAAAGAGGGCCAGAGCTGTGGCGCAAGTGGTAAGGCGTCTGCCTAACCTAACACACTAACCTAGGACGGACCACAGTTTGATCCCCTGGCATCCCATGTGGTCCCCCAAGCCAGGAGTGATTTTTGTTTTTTGTTTTTGGGTCACACCCAGCAGCACTTAGGGGTTACTCTTGGCTCTAGGCTCAGAAATTGCTCCTGGCAGGCTCAGGGGACCATATGGGATGCTGGGATTCGAACCACATACCTTCTGCATGCAAAGCAAATGCCCTACCTCCTTGCTATCTGGCCCCAGTTACCAGGTGTGGCCCAAGACAAACAAAAAAAGGTGTCTGAGTGATAGTATAGCAGGTAGGGTCTTGGCCTTATATGTGGCCATCTCAGATTCAATCTCTGGCATCCCATGTTCCCCTGAACCCATCAGTAGTGATTCCTGAGTGCACAGTTAGGAGTAACCTCACTGCATCCCCTGGCATGTCTTCCCCCATCCCCACCAAAAAGAAAAGAAATACAATGACTAAAGGGAAAGTTACTTGCAGAAGGCCTTGGCACTAATGATGGGCTCTGTCATCCCAAAGAATATCCTCAGCCTCTCATCTTTTTTTGGAAGGGGTGGGGGTCATGCCCAGCGGTGCTCAAAGGTTACTCCTGGCTCTGTACTCAGAAATCACCCCTGGCAGGCCCGGGGGACCATATGGGATGCCCAGCATCAAACCCAGGTCAGCTTCTGTTCCCCCTCCCCAAAGCCTGATGCTACTTTTACATGGATAGTGAGGCCCTCCCACAGCTGGGAGGGGTCTGTGGTTGGTAATTAAGAGTGGCCTGGGGGCCCGGAGAGATAGCACAGCGGTGTTTGCCTTGCAAGCAGCCGATCCAGGACCAAAGGTGGTTGGTTCGAATCCCAGTGTCCCGTATGGTCCCCCGTGCCTGCCAGGAGCTATTTCTGAGCAGACAGCCAGGAGTAACCCCTGAGCACTGCCGGGTGTGGCCCAAAAACAAAAACAAACAAACAAACAAAAAAAAAACAAAAAAGAGTGGCCTGGGGGCCGGGAAGGTGGCGCTAGAAGTAAGGTGTCTGCCTTGCAAGCGCTAGCCAAAGAAGGACCGAGGTTCGATTCTCCCCCCAGCCCCCCCCCCAGTCCCATATGGTCGCCCCAAGCTAGGGGCGATTTCTAAGCACATAGCCAGGAGTAACCCCTGAGCGTCAAACGGGTGTGGCCCAAAAACCAAAAAACAAACAAAAACAACAACAACAACAAAAAAAAAAAACACATTTGGGGCCGGCAAGATAGCATGGAGCACTGCCGGGTGTGACCCAAAAACCATTAAAAAAAAAAAAAAAAGAGTGGCCTGGGGGGAAGGGGGAGAGGCAACTCAACAAGCCAGGAGATGGGAGACTGGTTGGATGCGGGAGCAGGAAAAAGGCTGCTTAGCTTAGAGGCCATGTGAGGAATATGCACATGGAGGTTAGGGCCTTGTAATAAAGCTGAATGTCTCCTAAAACTTCATCTGACTGCCTGTGAATCATTTCTTCCCCGTTACCCACAGACCCACCAGGCTGAAGGGGCTGCAGGCACCACACCAAGCCAAGAAAGGCCTAACCTTCTATCATTCACTACTAGGACTAATTACTTAATAATTAATTGAGCAAGCCCCTGGTAAAAACTTTTTTTTTTTTTGGTTTTTGGGTCACACCCAGCGGTGTTCAGAAATCACTCCTGGCAGGCACAGGGGACCATATGGGGTGCTGGGATTCGAACCAACCACCTTAGGTCCTGGATCGGCTGCTTGCAAGGCAAAAGCCGCTGTGCTATCTCTCTGGTCCCGGTAAGAACATTTTAATGATACTTAGAGATGCCCAACAGTAACAATTTGTGGGGAAACATATACATATTTTCTCAAGCATGCAAATCTTATATAACCCCACCCCTCATTCTTCAAATTACCTTACCTACAAGAAAGACCCTCCCATTTCTGGTTTCTGGGAGGGGTCTTGGGGAGTTTACAAAAGGTTTGGCCTGAGGGGCAAAAAGGGGGATTTGCATGGCTGCAGGATGGAGGAGGAAGCTAGAGGAAATGACTGAGGGACAAGGTACAATGCAGGGCTGAATAGGAATCCAGCATAAATGGTTATGGTAGGCCACTCATGTGTTGGTTAGGGCTGAATAAAGATGATCTCTCTGGAAGCCTGACTGCATGTGAGTTTTCTACCCGCCGAGATCACCTCAGAACCCCCTGCTGAACAGGAGGTACTTACATGTGGTCCTGGGCTGGAGGAGAAAGGCCTCCATCATCATCCAAGCCCATCCAAAGGGCCTTATTTATTATTTAATTCTACAATCTTATACAATATTTTAGCTTTTATTTTATTGAAACAATTGTGATCAACAATATCCTTCATAGTTGAATTTGAGATGTAAAATGAGTCAGGGCTCTTCCCACAACCAGTGTTAACCTCCCTCTGCTAATGGCCTCAGAGTGCATCAAATACCACCATCCTTTGCCTCTTGGCCTGCCAATATAACAGGCTCCTTTAAGTTTAGATTGTTAAAGTTTATGTCCGTTGGGCCTGGAGAGATAGCACAGCGGCATTTGCCTTGCAAATTTCTGAGCAGACAGCCAGGAGTAACCCCTGAGCACCACCAGGTGTGGCCCCAAAACCAAAAAAAAAAAAAAAGTTTATGTCCCTTGACTTAAACTTTAAGACTTTTGGCAGAACTGAGGTGTTTTTTTTTTTTTTTGGGGGGGGGGTGTCACACCCGGCAGTGCTCAGGGGCTACTCCTGGCTCTATGCTCAGAAATCGCCCCTGGCAGGCTCGGGGGACCATATGTGATGCCGGGATTCCAACCACCATCCTTCTGCATGCTAGGCAAATGCCTTACCACTGTGCTATCTCTCTGGCCCTGGCAAACTGTTTTTATTGAATACAGAGACGATAGCTCAAGTTATCCTGAGCCTGTCCTGCCCAGGTTTACATATAAAGCAATCTTTGTTTTGGGTGAAACCAAGTTGTAAACAAACAGATACAAAGAAACCAGGGATGATCTTTGTTTTGAGTAAAATAAGGTATAACCTAACACAACCAGGAACAAGACTAGATTTGATCCATCTCCTATGGTCCCCTGAGCCTGCCAGGAGTAATTTCTTTTTTTTTTTTTTTTTTTTTGGTTTTTGGGCCACACCCGGTGACACTCAGGGGTTACTCCTGGCTATGCGCTCAGAAGTCGCTCCTGGCTTGGGGGACCATATGGGACGCCGGGGATCGAACCGGTCCGTCCTAGGCTAGCACAGGCAAGGCAGGCACCTTACTTCTAGCGCCACCGCCTGGCCCCAGGAGTAATTTCTGAAGCTGAGCGCCCTCCAGATGTGATCCAAAAACAAAAAATAAACAAACAAAAGGAATTAAGCCCTCAGCAGAGCCTGGAATCAGTCCTGACCACTATATGGTCTGTGCCCAACCCCTTCAAAAATATCCACAAAAACAAAAAGGTTTGGGCCCGGAGAGATAGCACAGCGGTGTTTGCCTTGCAAGCAGCCAATCCAGGACCTAAGGTGGTTGGTTCGAATCCCGGTGTCCCATATGGTCCCCCCGTGCCTGCTAGGAGCTATTTCTGAGCAGATAGCCAGAAGTAACCCCTGAGCAACACCGGGTGTGGCCCAAAAACCAAAAAAAAAAAAAAAAGGTTTAAATTAGAATTCAGAGATATGGGGCCAGAGCAATAGTACAGCGGTAGGGTATTTGCCATGCATGTGGCTGACCCGGGACAGACCCAGGTTCAAAACCTGGCATCTCATTTCATCCCAGCCTGCCAGGAGCAATTACTTTCTTTTTATTTTGTTTTGTTTTGGTTTTTTTGTTTTGTTATTGTTTTTTTTTTTAGCCTACACCCGGTGATGCTCAGGGATTACTACTGGCTATGTGCTCAGAAATCGCTCCTGGCTTGGGGGACCATATGGGACTCCGGAGGATCAAACTGTGGTCTATCCTAGGTTAGCGTGTGCAAGGCAAATGCCTTTCCACTTGTGCCACTGCTGCCAGGAGCAATTTCTAAGCACAGAGCCAGGAGTAACCTTTGAGCACCACCAAGTGTGGCCCAAAAACAAAACAAAGAAAAATTCAGAGATTCGTCAGGATTCTTTATTCTACCAAGATTTTGTGACTTTGTTAGTGGCTTCGTGAATTCATTTTATTCTTGGTCTTTTTTCCAGGTCTCTTGAACATGTTGAAGACCCCAAGAAAAGAAACCACTTCTGTATACACTCCAGGGCCAAGCTACTAAATTTAATCCTTTTGAAATCCATTGTGATTGCAAACAGCAGGTGCTCTCTGCTTTTTAGAGCTGTATTTCACAGAGTCAGGCCATGGAACTCAGGCATTCTTCCCCCTCTGGTGGTATTGCACTAAAGAGAATATTATTACAGAAACATACAAGGTTTAGGGTATGATACACCTCAGCTATATTCTATTATTTTTTGGGCCACACCTGGTAATGCTTATGGGTTACTCATGGCTTTGCACTTGTCAATTACTTCTCTTTGCAGTGCTTAGGTACCATGTCAGGTGCTGGGTTGAACCTGGGTCAGCTGCATACAAGGCAAGTGTCTTACCCTCTGTACATCTCTCCATCATCTATTCTTTTTCTGGATGTCTCTGGTAAGCAGTGCTAAACCATGTAACTGGAAGTGCTATCTTCTCCACTTGATGATGCTTAATGTGGTTTTCAGGACGAAGGAGCTCAAGGGCTCAGTGTGGGCTTGGCATGCAGAAGATCCAGGTTCCTTCTCTGGCATCACCTGATTCTCCAACCACCTTTGGGAAAGACCTTAGTCCTTTACTAGGGAATATTTATAAGCAAAGAACGAGGTATATCCTTTGGGGACGGAGAGATAGCACCATAATAGAGAGCATTAGCCTTGCACCTGGCCAATCCGGGACAGATCTGGGTTCGATTTCCTGCATCCCATATGGTCCCCTGAGCCTGCCAGGAGAGATTTCTGAGCACAGAGCCAGGAGTAACCCTGAGAACCACTGGGTGTGGCCCACCCTCCCCCCAAAAAAAGAACTAGGAATATCCTAAGGAGCACTAGGGGGCGCTCCAGGAATAGTCCTAGAATATCTCTGGATAGCCCCCCCCCCCCCTTTCTCATTTCCTATTTTAGCACAGACAGCTAGCTAGGTGCAAGATGGCCTGAATGCTGAATGGGGTCTCAGTGAGATTTGGGACACTGTCTAGCCTTGAGGTTCAAAGCATGAACCAGATGGACTTGGCATGTCTACCAGGAGGTAGAGAGATAGTCCAGGGATGCCTTTATATTGGCACCTCTAGGTTCAATTCCTAGTATCTTTTTTTTTTTTTTTTTTTTTTTTTGGTTTTTGGTTTTTGGTTTTTGGTTTTTGGGCCACAGCCAGCGGTGCTCAGGGATTACTCCTGGCTGTCTGCTCAGAAATAGCTCCTGGCAGCCACGGGGGACCATATGGGACACCGGGATTTGAACCAACCACCTTTGGTCCTGGATCAGCTGCTTGCAAGGCAAACGCTGCTGTGCTATCTCACTATCTCTCTCTGCCCCCCCCCCTTTTTTTTTTGGTTTTTCAGGCCACACCGGTTTGATGCTCAGGGGTTATTCCTGGCTTGGGGGGACCATATGGGACTCTGGGGGATTGAACCGTTGTCCTTTCCTTGCAAGGCAGACACCTTACCTCTAGTGCCACATCACCAGCCTCAATTCCTAGTATCGTAAAGGACCCCTAAAGCCTGCCAGGAGAGATCCCTGAGCAGAGCCAGAACTAAACCCTAAACATCATTGCTTGTGGCCAAAAACCAAAAGGAAAAAAATGTTTAGCAGTTCATGCACATGTGAGACCCCCAGTTTAATCCCTGGGGGGTTAGGAGGACCTGAGAATTACAGTTTTGTCCTAGTGATCCACCTTGCTCCCTGCTATCTCTACTGGAAAGAAAGGAAAACAAGGGATTAGACGCAGGGGTCCTCAAACTTTTTAAACAGGGGGCCAGTTCACTGTCCCTCAGATCATTGGAGGGTCTGACTATAGTAAAAACAAAACTTAGGGGCCAGAGAGATAGCATGGAGGTAAGGCATTTACCTTTCATGCAGAAGGTCATTGGTTCGAATCCCGGCGTCCCATATGGTCCCCCTTGCCTGCCAGGAGCAATTTCTGAGCACAGAGCCAGGAAAAACCCTGAGCACTGCCGGGTGTGACCCAAAAACCACACACACACAAAAAAAAAAACCTTATGAACGAATTCTTATGCACACTGCATATATCTTATTTTGCAGTGAAGAAACAAAACAGATACAAATACAATATGTGGCCCGCGAGCCATAGTTTGAGGACCACTGATAGAGTCTTAGTACAATGGATAGGGGGATAGGGCATGCCTTGCACTTGGCTGATCCAGTTCAATCTCCTACATTCCATATGGTCCCCTGAGCACTGCCAGGAGTGATTCCCAAGTGCAAAGCCAGAAGTAACCCCTGAGCAGCACTTGGTAGTCATTGGTACACTAGATATTGGTAGTGAGTGAGAGAAATAGAATGCCCCCTGTCACCCCACACCCATCTTCCTGTGTGACCTTACCTGATGGTAAGATCAGCCCATTTCTGGGAGGGGTCTTTGGAAGGTAACAAAAGGATTGCCACAGGGGCAGAAGGAGGATTCATAGGGAAATTCAGAGAGAAGCAGCTGATAACTTGGCAGAAACAGGTTGAGATGTCAGGGCAGCTGATGAGAGCCTGCTTAAAAGGTTAGCCTAATACTAGGGTGTATTAGCAATAAAAACTTCATGTCTGGGCCCGGAGAGCCCAACGACATTTGCCTTGCAAGTAGCCGATCCAGGACCAAAAGGTGTTTGGTTCGAATCCCGTTGTCCCTTATGGTTCCCCCTGCCTGCCAGAAGCTATTTCTGAGCAGACAGCCAGAAGTAACCCCTGAGCAATGCCGTGTGTGGCCCAAAAACAAAAAAAAAAAAAAAACAAAACAAAAAAAACCCCCACAAACTTCATGTCTCCTGAAACCTGACTGCCTGTGGATAATTTCCTCGTTGCTATCCTGAACCCTGAGACCCGCTGGCTGGTAGGGGCTGCAGGCACGTGGCCTGGGACAGCAGAGAAAGGCCTCTCACCATCCATGCATCTCACCATCATCCATCCACCAACATCCAGGACTCAATAATTAATATGTATTTCAACAAAACCCCCCCCTTTTTTTTTTTTTGGTTTTTGGGCCAAAATTTATTTATTTATAAAAATAAATTAAAAAGTGTTTCAGGGGCCGGGAAGGTGGCGCTAGGTAAGGTGTCTGCCTTGCAAGCGCTAGCGTAGGACCGAGGTTTGATCCCCCGGTGTCCCCCATATGGTCCCCCCAAGCCAGGGGCGATTTCTGAGCACATAGCCAGGAGTAACCCCTGAGCATCAAACGGGTGTGGCCCAAGAACCAAAAAAAAAAAAAAGTGTTTCAAAAGTCCAGCTTTGGCAAAGAAACCCTCAGGTCTGTAAATGATTGACAAAGTTTTGAAGGCTCAGTTTTCATCCACAGCCAATCCTGGGCTCTTGAGGACAGGTAGGAGGTGAGGTGATATGGCCATAAAATATTCAGGATGTCCCTGGTACAGTTCAGAAACTCCTCCTGAACCAGCTTAGTCCTGTTGGTGCCAGCAGCAGCAAGGATGTAGCATGGGAACCCCCAAAACCAATCCTTGTTTAGGCACTTATCTGCTGTCCTGCCTGCCAGTTTATCAGTGACTCTGGGAGGTCAAACCCAGGTTCCCCACAAACAAAATAGCCTGCAACTGCAATTTTTTGTTAAACCTGGGTTCAGTTCTTGTCATCCTTTATGTTTCCCTGAGCCTCACAAAGAGTGATATCAGAGCATGAATTCAAGGTTAAGCCCTGAACACTGCAGTCTTTGGCACCCAAACTAAAACTACAATAAGAAAAAAGAAAGTGCCAGCTAGGCAGGAGTGATACTAGAGCAGGTAGGACGCTACCTTGCACATGGCTGACCTGGATTCCATCCCCAACACCAAATGGATCCCGAGCCTCACCAGGAAAGAACCCTAAGCACAGAGCCAGGTGTAAGCACTGAACACTGCTGGGTGTCACCCGGCAGCAAAACAAACCAACAAAATCTCAAGAACCAGAGAGATAGTTTATATAGGAAAGGGTTTTAAGGTACCTTGCACATGGCCAATCTGTGTTTGTTTGATCCCTGGCGCCCCATAGCATAGGGTTCCCTGAGCTCTGTCAGGATAGATCCTTGCATGTAGAGTCAGGAGTTAGTCCAAGCACTTCCAGGTGTGGCCTTTTACCAAAAGAAAAAATTGCAGTTTCAGGCTATTTTGTTTGTGGGGAACCTGGGTTTGACCTCCCAGAGTAACTGACAAACTGGCAGGCAGGACAGCAGGGACTGTCCCAAAGCATTTCTTGGAAGACCTCCAAAATGACAGTATGAAAAAGGTAGTCGTGTAGCGGCTAGAGAGATAGCATGGAGGACAGGCGTTTGCCTCTCATCCAGAAGGACGGTGGTTCGAATCCCGGCATCCCATATGGTCCTCCCTGCCTGCCAGGGGCAATTTATGAGTGTAGAGCCAGGAGAGACCCCTGAGCACTGCCGGGTGTGACCCCCCCAAAAAAAAAAAAAAAAAAGGTAGTGGCTAGAGAGATAGCACAGCGGGGAGGGTGCCTGCCTTATACTCAGCTGACTGGGGTTTGATCCCAGCGCCCATTATGGTCTCCTGAGCACCACCAGGAGTAATTCTTATTTTTTTGTTTTCATTTTTGTTTTTGGGCCACACCCGGCGTTGCTCAGGGATTACTCCTGGCTGTCTGCTCAGAAATAGCTCCTGGCAAGCACGGGGAACCATATGGAACACCGGGATTCGAACCAACCACCTTTTGGTCCTGGATCGGCTGCTTGCAAGGCAAATGCTGCTGTGCTATCTCTCCGGGCCCGTAATCCTTATTTTGTTTGTTTTTTGGGTCATACCTGGTGACACTCAGGGGTTACTCCTGGCACTGTGCTCCAAAATCGCTCCTGACAGGCACGGGGAACCATATGGGATGCCAGGGGATTGTCCTAGGTCAGCTGCGTGCAAGACAAAGTCCCTACCACTGTGCTATTTCTTCGGCCCCACCAGGAGTAATTCTTTTTTTTGGGGGGGAGGGGGCACATCCGGTGATGCTCAGGGGCTACTCCTGGCTATGTGCTCAGAAGTCACTCCTGGCTTGGGGAACCATATGGATCGCCTGGGTATCAAACTGCAGTCCGTCCTAGGTCAGCCGCGTGCAAGGCAATGCCCTACCTCTGCGCCACCGCTCTAGCTCCAGGAGTAATTCTTGAGCAAAGAGCCAGGAGTAAGCCCTGAGCACCACTGGGTGTGGCAAAAACAAACAAACAAACAAACAAACACAAAGACCCTCCCATAAGCTCCCCAAAATAGACATTCATATATTTGTTTGGTTTGGTTTTCGGTCACACCCAGTGGTGCTCAGGGCTTAGTCCTGGCTCTCCCCTTAGGAATTATTCCCAATGGGCTCAGGGGACCTTATGGGAGGCCGGGAATCAGGCTTTACTCCTGGTTCTGTGCTCAGAAATCGCTCCAGGCAGGCTCGGGGGACCTTATAGAATGCTGGGATTCGAACCACCATCTATCCTGAATTGGTTGTGTGCAAGGCAAATGCCCTACTGCTGTGCTATCTCACTGGCCCCGAAATAAAATCATATTTTGTTTTATTTTATATTGGGGGAGCACTTGAGAAGAATTCAGGAAGCACAGGGGTCATTCTGGTCATCTCTGACCTTTTGGCAGCTGTTATGGACTTGAAGGGGTGCTTTACATTTGGTCGCTGGTGCTCTCAGGCCAAAGGCTTCTTGTCTTCTCCTCACCTTAATGGAGATGGAGGTCACTGGCTCGGATCACGAATTTCAGGGCCCCAGGGTTTTAGTGACTTTTTTTTTTTTAATCTCGTAGTCTTGGCCTTGGGTTCTGCTGCCAACCAGAATGATTCTTGCATGCTCTGGTTCCAAAGAGGGGGATGGTGAAGAGCCTTGGAAAGCCTTGCCTGGTGCAACAGGATGTGGTGGCACTGAGTGTCTATAGCAGAGATAAAGTTTCTGCCGAACAGCTCTGTCCCCCACCCAACCACCCCAGATTGCTGAGCCCCAAATGGCAATAGCACCCTTATCACTTTGTGATTGCTCCTCATCCTGTGACTTGAACCCTGGCTTTGACACCCTTCTCTTCTGCCACTCGAATATGGAACGAATAGTTAAAAGGAGGTGACGTAGGGCCGAAGAGATAGCATGGAGATAAGGTGTTTGCCTTTCATGCAGAAGGACGGTGGTTCAAATCCCGGCATCCTATATGGTCCCCTGAGCCTGTCAGGAGCGACTTCTGAGCATAGAGCCAGGAGTAACCCCTGAGTGCGGCCGGGTGTGACTCAAAAAACAAAAAACAACAACAACAAAAAAGAGGCAATGTCCAGGGCTGGAAGTTGAGGGTGGGGCGTTAGACCCCAGGAGTAGGGGCCCTGCCTGCTGGGCGGAGCCCCGAGGTTTAGGGGCAGGACCTTGGTGTGAAGGGTGGGGTCCCAGAGGCAGAGGGGAGCCTCAGATGTCAACAGGTGTAGCATGTTGGCTGGTCAGGTAATCAAACAGGGTGTGTCCCTTGTCTGAGTCCCAGGGCACCCTTTCCCCTAGTTCTCCTTGATTATCTCATCGAGGCTCTGGAGGAGCTTAGTCCCGTCCCGTCCCGAGGGCTAGCCACTGAATTAGGAAGGGATCTCCAGTTCATTTCATAGTACTCAGTGCTCAGTGGGTAGGGGGTGAGATTTTGTGTAGAGGGGCATGCCCTGCCCTGGAGATATTTGGGGGCAGCTTTTTGGGGAGCTCTTCAGAGCAGCCCAGGTCCTGAGGCATCTTGGCTCTTGAGGATCATGTCTAAATGACACAGGTATCCCAACTGCCAGCTCCCAGACACCCTGAACTTCCTGAGAGGGGATTCTTTTGGCCCCAGGGTCCTGCTAAGATGCACCCCATATCGCCTCTGTGTCACTGAACCACTAAGCCAGTGCAATCAGTGGGGGAAACCCCAGTTTCATGATAAAGATCATGGGACGCTGACTCACAGCCCAGACCACCTGACCAAGCTTCTGCTGGCCAAGAGGGCCCTGACAAGGGGGTTCCCAGCCAAGACTTGTTTACCTTTATCTTGCGGTCCTACCAAGCTGTGGCTCAGCAGTCAGTCGAGGTTTCACTGGAGCCCCCAAAAGTGGATCCCTTCCCTTGTGCCTACATCCCCTTTCTTCCCCATCCCCCTCCCCCGTCTCCTTATCTTCCCCCCCCCCCCCAGAAGGCTGAAAATCCCAAACATTACTGACTGCCCTCTATATCCAAGGCAGGACTTGCCATATGCATTCCATCCCCATTTGTCTAGGAGAGATTTGGAGCTCCTAGCTACAGCCCAACCAGAGAAGAGGAGGGTTGTATTTACCAGGCGGTGTGGTTGCTGATTGCTGAGTCACTGGGGGGCAGCCCCCCCCTCTATCTCTGACTCAGTTTCTCAGTCAGGCTGCTAAGGGTGATGTGGGGAGAAAGGGATAAGAATCATCATCAGGGGCCCGGAGAGATAGCACAGCGGTGTTTGTCTCGCAAGCAGCTGATCCAGGACCAAAGGTGGTTGGTTCAAATCCCGGTGTCCCATATGGTCCCCCGTGCCTGCCAGGAGCTATTTCTGAGCGTGGAGCCAGGAGTAACCCCTGAGCACTGCCGGGAGTGGCCCAAAAAAAACAAAAAAAAATAAATAAAAAGAATCATCATCAGGGGCTGGAGCAATAACAGAGTGTTTGCCTTGCACGCTGCCAACCTGTGTTTGATCTCAAGTATCCCATATAGTCCTCCAAGCGTGCCAGGAGTAATTTCTGAGCACAGAGCCAAGAGTAACCCCTGATGTCTCTGGATATGACCCAAAAATCAAAACGAACAAAGAATCACACCATTCAGGTTCAGAGCTCTGCTTGGGACCGGAACAGAGGTAGCCAGAGGCCAGATCTAATTCTTTCAATCTCTGGATTTCCTATCCTTGCGTTTGGTGTTGTTTTGGGACACACCCAGTTGTACTCAGAGCTGACTCCTGGATCAGTTGGTCTGGGCTGACACCTGGCTCAGGGCTCACTCCTGTCTCTGTGCTCAGGGATCATACCTGGCTCTGAGTTCAGGGATTATTCCAGGTTGTGTTGAAAGAAACTATGGCATGCTTGGGATAAAAGCTGATTCCTCTGTGTGCAAGACAGCCTTTCCCTCTGTGGTTTTATCAACATCATGAGGTATTACCCCCCCCCACTTTTATTTTGTGTGTGTGTGTGTGTGTGTGTGTGTGTGTGTGTGTGGTTTTTGGGTCACACTCGGCAGTGCTCAGGGGTTATTCCTGGCTCCAGGCTCAGAAATTGCTCCTGGCAGGCACGGGGGACCATATGGGATGCCGGGATTCGAACCGATGACCTCCTGCATGAAAGGCAAACGCCTTACCTCCATCCGGCCCCTACCCCCGCCCATGTTCTAAAGTCAGGTTCTATCCCTACACTACCAGTTCCACTCTAAATTCAACCAAAGATCCAGAGACTAGTTTAGAGTGTGAGACTCCAGCCAGATTCATTCTTGGGCTGGGAGCGACTCCTGAGTGGGACTGGGAGTAAAGCCTGAGCACCCTGTGTGTGGCCTTCAGACCTGCCAATCAAATAAGGAAACCCACACAATGTTAGATCGATAATACATGTTTTTTTTTATTTGTTTTTTTTTTTTTTTTCAGCCACACCCGTTTGATGCTCAGGGGTTACTCCTGGCTAAGTGCTCAGAAATTGCCCCTGGCTTGGGGGGACCATATGGGACGCCGGGGGATCGAACCATGGTCCTTCCTTGGCTAGCGCTTGCAAGGCAAACACCTTACCTCTAGCGCCACCTCACCGGCCCCTACACGTGTTTTAAATAAACCTTACATAAAGGATGCTTTGTCCTCCATTTATCCTCACCCAAAAACCTCACCATGACTTTGGCTTGTAGGTCCCAAGTGTTAGAGGATTTTTTTTTTTTACACATTCTGGTTGGCAGCAAATGATGACCCACACTTCTGAAAAAGTTGTTTCTCTCTTCTACATGAAAACCACTTTTCTGGGGATCAGAGCAATAGTACACCAGGTAGGGCTCTTATCTTGCATGTAGTAACTGGTCAATCCCCTGCACCCTGTATTCCTTAGTGCAGAGCCAGGAGTATCCCCTGAGCACATCTGTTTGTGGCCTCCATCCCCCAAAAACAATTAAATCATTTTTCTTGGCTGGAGAGATAAGACAGCAGACAAGGTGCTTGCCTTGCATATGGCTGAAACAGGTTTGATTTCAGAGACTTCCCAAAACCTACCAGGAATGGTCCTTGAGCTAGGAGTCAGCCCTGAGCAATAGCACAGCCGTAGGGTGTTTGCCTTACAGGCTGCAGATCCAGGGTGGACCTCAGTTTGACCCCCCAGCGTCCCATATGGTCCACAAGTCAGGAGCAATTTCTGAGTGCATAGCCAGAAGTAACTCCTTAGTGCCACTGGGTGTGTCCCAAAAACCAGAAGAAAAACAACAACAAAGTGCCCTTTTTTTTTCTTTTTGGGCCACACCCGGTGATGCTCAGGGGTTACTCCTGGCAATACATTCAGAAATCGTTCCTGGCTTGGGGTACCATATGGGACGCTGGGGAAATTGAACCGCGGTTTGTCCTAGGCTAGCCCAGTCAAGGCAGACGCCTTACTCCTTGTGATACCGCTCTGGCCCCCAAAGTGCTTTTTTTGTTTGTGTGTCACATCTGGCACTGCTGGGATTTCATGCTGTACCAGGCTTCCCACGTGTAAAATCTGAACCTCCCACTTCTAAGCTCTCACCTCTCTGACCCTGGAAACTGTTTCTTGGCATTTCATAAGGTGGTTGTTCTACAAACAGGACTCAACCATCTTCTATACAGCCTACTTTATTCCCATCAAGTTCTTTTTTTGGGTGTGGTGAAGCTATACCCAGTAGTACTCACAGGTTACTCCTGGCTCTGCACTCAAAAGTCACAGTCACCCCTGGTGGACATGGGGGATAATATGGGATACTAGAGAGCAGCCTGGGTTGACTACCTGCAAGACAAACTAACTCCCTTCCAAACTATACCTGGCCCTTCAGCAAGCTCTTTCTCATTCTAGAGTCTTATCTTTGTCCTTAGAAAGGCACAGAACAGGGGCCCGGGGAGATAGCACAGCGGCGTTTGCCTTGCAAGCAGCCGATCCAGGACCAAAGGTGGTTGGTTCGAATCCCGGTGTCCCATATGGTCCCCCCCCCCCCCCCGTGCCTGCCAGGAGCTATTTCTGAGCAGACAGCCAGGAGTAACCCCTGAGCATCGCCGGGTGTGGCCCAAAAACCGAAAAAATAAAAAAATAAAAAAAAAGAAAGGCACAGAACAAACCTTTGTGTATGAGCTACAGATTGGGGACTCATCCTGGAGGGTCGCTGTGTGTGTGGGCCTAAAAACTAAATAGAAAGTGGAGTTTTTTTCATCCCTAGGCACAAGATGTAGATTTCCAGTGCAGCCCTGAGACCCATACTCCAGATTACTATTTTGTTTTGTTTTGTTTTTGGGTCACACCCGGCAGCGCTCAGGGGTTACTTCTGACTCTATGCTCAGAAATTGCTCCTTGCAGACTGGGGTGACTTTATGGGATGCTGGGATTCAAACCACCGTCCTTCTGCATGCAAGGCAAACACCCTACCTCCATGCTATCTCTTCGGCCCCATGCCCCAGATCATTGCCACAACGATGGCTTCATGTGCTGTATTGGGTGTCTGGGCACTTCTGGGGAGTATTTTCTGAATGGTATTTTCGGACCAGGAAATTTTAGCAAACCCTTCACCAGGTGGGTTTAAGGGGGAAGGGTTATCAGTACCCCAATAAGAGGGTGGCAGGTCTGGTTAGCACTCGCAGTGGGAGCACCTAGGAACCCCTTGGCGGCTTGGGGCCTACTTGGGCCACAGGGCAGGCATGGATGGATGGCCCGGTTCGGTTCTATAGTGCTGAGTCACAGCCAGGCCTCGAGGGAGTGGGGTGCGGTCCGGGGGGGGGGCCGACCCCCGCAGGCCCCTCCCTCTATAGAAGCAGAGAATCTGGGGTGGAATCACAATCTCAGGATCTCAGCTGCCCGGGGCGAGGGGGGCTCCGGAGGCCCGGGGCGCGCACGCAAGGGGCCCTGCAAGGCGGCTCTCGCGCCCCGGCCCAGGAGCGGGGGCGTGGCGAAGAGAAGCCACGCCCCGGGGCGGGGAAATGGGCGTATCCAGAACGCGCCTATAAAAGACGCGCGACGGGCGATCCCTGTTACTCTCCGGTGGCGATGGCGTCGTTCACGGTTAAGGCCTACCTGCTGGGCAAGGAGGATTCGGTGCGCGAGATTCGCCGCTTCAGCTTCAGCGTGGGCGCCGAGGCCGAAGCCGAGGCCGAAGCGGCGGGGGCCCGGCCCTGCGAGCGGCTGCTGGCCCGGATAGCCGCGCTCTTCCCCGCGCTCCGGCCCGGCGGCTTCCAGGCGCACTACCGCGGTGAGCGGGCCCGGGACGTGACGCAGCGCGGGCGGCGGGTCCGGCCCGGCCCGAGTCGACCTTCGGAGCTGGCGGGGCTGGGCGGGGGCGCAGCGCGGGCGGCGGGGAGGCGCGGGGAGCCGGAGGTGCGGGACGGGACGGGACGCGACGCGACGCGACGCCCAGCCCGGCTCCAGGCTCCCGGGCCAGCCGCGCCAGGTTGGACGCCAAGGTCCCTGGAGCGCGGCTTCCAAGTCCTGCTGCGCTGGTGGGCTGGGCCGGGCCGGGCCTGGCTGGGCCGGGTTGGACCGTTAAGGGCCGCAGCACTCCCGGCCCCCCGCAACTCCCACCTGCCCTTGGGGTTGGCGCATCCTCCCGTGCGCTGATTCGATCTGGAGCTGGGGGGGCCCCGAGCGCGACCCTGACCCTCCTTGGGGACCTTTGTTCGTCCCCCTTCTCTCGGCCCTTATTTTGTTTGTTTTGGGCCGCTGTGTGCGTGGCCTGCAGGCTTCTCCCCGTTGTCCTGTTTGTCTTATGCTAATCGCCGGCTCTTAAACTCCACCCTGGAGCTCCCCCAACCTCCGAAACGTCATTTGCACCGTGGCTCATGTGTCTCCACTCTCTAGATGAGGACGGGGACTTGGTGGCCTTCTCCAGCGAAGAGGAGTTGAACATGGCTTTGACCTACGTGAAAGATGGCCTCTTCCGTGTTTACATCAAAGGTGTGGCTGCAAGGGGTGGTGTGGGGGGCACTGGGATACCCCCAAATGGACCCCAGATAGGGTCTCCATTCACCTGAGCAGTATGGTTCTCCCATTTTTCTGCAGGGTGGGGGGACAGGAAGGCTGTGCTGCCAGACATCCATCCCACCTCTCTTACTGATTGAGGCTCACTGTGGATGATGGCTGAGAGAATTTGGAGTGCTGTGTGGGGTATTTGGGAGTGAGGAGCCAGGCCCAAATACCTTGTTGCTCTTCTCTTGTCCAGACCACCTGGACAGACTGGGACCTTCCCAGGCAGATTCTCAAGTAACATCAACTTTTGTATTTGGGTTTGTTTTGGTTTTTGGTTTTTGGGCCACACCCAGCAGCACTCAGGTTACTCCTGGCTTTGCATTTCAGAAATAGCTCCTGGTAGGCACTGGGGGTGCAGAGGATTGAACCTAGGTCGGCAGCAATGCAAGACAAATGCCCTTATCAATGTACTACCACTCTGGCCCCCCTATCGTGCTTTTTTTTGGGATTAGATACCCAAGAGTTGACCCAGAGGGGCTGGGACTTGGAACCCAGAGGTCCCCGTGGGCTCTCAAGCTTATAGACCTCCCGAAAAAGGGGGTGCCCTCCTGAACATAACCCCTTTTTCTCTTTCTCCTGCAGAGAGGAAGGAATGCCGACGGGAACACCGCCCTCCCTGTGCTCAGGATGGTGCACCCCGCAACTTGGTGCACCCCAATGTGATCTGTGATGGCTGCAATGGTCCGGTAGTGGGGACCCGGTTCAAATGTAGCGTTTGCCCAGACTACGACCTGTGTGCCGCCTGTGAGGGGAAGGGCCTGCACCAGGAGCATGCCAAGCTGACCTTCCCAGGTTTTGTGGGGCACCTCTCAGAGGTGAGGAGAAACTTCTGGGCCAGAGAGGAGAGAGGGACACTTCCCCATGCCTCCCAGCCTCTGACTAGCCCTACCCAAACCATGCCCACCTTGGTGTTCCCCAACCTTTTACAAGCCCTGCTTCCTCTGAGCCCTCCCCTCCCCTTTATTTACTCTTTCTCAGGGCTTCGCACATAGCCGTTGGCTCCGAAAGCTGAAGCATGGCCATTTTGGGTGGCCCAGCTGGGAGATGGGGCCCCCTGGCAACTGGAGCCCACGACCCCCTCGAGCAGGAGATACGCGGGCTAGTCCTTCAGCAGCAGCACCAACTGAAGATGCAGGTGAGGGAAGGCAATGGGAGTGGCAGAGCGGAGGGAGAGGCAGGAACTGTGGTTCCATTTCAGAGACGGGGAGGCTGAGGGTCTTAGTTTCCAAAGTTCCAGGACCCTCATTTCTCTTCAAGGCTAGCAGTTGAGCCAATGGCTGACTTACATGTTCTGGAAGGTTGGATTAGTGTTTAATTCTGATCTAATTCTAGCCACCCCCATGCTAGTGATGGTGCTCAAGGCTCATCATGCCTGGCTCTACTTTGGGAATCATGCCTATCAATGTTTGCTATGATTGGCTGATGCAAAGCAAGCAAGCACCTTACGGCTCCTGGATATCTGTTCATCCCTCTGTGCTCTTTCCTGTTTTAGCCAGCGTGGGCCCCTCAGAGGACCCAGGCATGAACTTCCTCAAGAATGTTGGGGAGAGTGTTGCTGCCGCCCTTAGTCCTCTGGGTAAGTGGCTTTCTGGCATGAGGGTCCTTCAAAACCAGCTTTGCCTGCCAGGCTGCCCTGCAGAATCAGTGCTTTAGTGGGGTAATGTTAGAGGGTAAGGTGAGGCAAGAGAAAAGCAGTTTTATTTTGGAGTCAGGGCTCCTATGGGGATCATTCCATATGATGTGCCCATCATACTTTGGAGCCCAGAAGTGCCAGTGACTCTAGGAGTCCAATTTGATACCTTGAACTTTTTTTTTTTTTTGGGTTTTTGGTTTTTGGGCCACACCCGGTGACGCTCAGGGGTTACTCCTGGCTATGCGCTCAGAAGTCGCTCCTGGCTTGGGGGACCATATGGGACGCCGGGGGATCGAACTGCGGTCCGTCTCCTAGGCTAGCGCAGGTAAGGCAGGCACCTTACCTCGAGCGCCACCGCCCGGCCCCGATACCTTGAACTTTTGAGGCTCATTCCTCTGAGCTGCTGTTCGTTGGCCCCTTACCATCAGTTTATTTTTCCTGATTTATGTTTTCTTGTGGCACTCTGGTTACTCCTGCTTTGCACTCAGAAATCACTCCTGACAGGCTCAGAGGACCGTATGGATGCTGGGGATCCAGCCTGGGTTGGCTGTGTGCCAGGCTTATGCCCTACCTGTTGTGTTTCTGGCTCAGTGTTTTTGTTGGCTTTGGAAACTGGCAGTCCTGAGAACTGAATCCTGTTCATTTTCTCATGGGGTTTGGGGAACAGGAGTAGAACTATGGTCCACTGCATACAGGCAACTCTATCATACCTCTAGTCCTATTTTTGGGGCGGTGGTCAAATCCAATGGTGCTCGGGTCTTACTCCTGGTTCTGTGCTCAAGAATCATTCCCAGTGGGACCTTCTGGTTCACTGATGTTTAAACCCAGGTCAGTCATGTACCAAGCGAACACCTTTCCTGCTATCCTGTCTCTTGGTCCCTAATTCGACCTTCCTTAAACAAGGACCTACTCCCAGAGAAGTCAGAATTTTTTTGTTTTTCTGGGGGAGGGCATACGCGGTGACGGTCAGGGGTTACTTCTGTCTATGCTCAGAAATTGCTACTGCTTGAGGGACTACATGGGACACCAGGGGATTGAACTGTAGTCTGTCCTAGGTTAGCACATGCAAGGCAAGTGCCCTATCTCTTGTGCCACCGCTCACCACTCCGCCCCCAGAATTTTTGTTTTGTATTGTTCTTTTCAGGGGGTTACTTCTGGCTTTACACTCAGGAATTACTCCTGGCATTGCTGAGGGGGGGAACCATAGGGGATGTCGGGTCAGCTGCATGCAAGGCAAATGCTCTACCTGCTTTACTAGCACTCCTCCCCCATGTCTCAGAATTTTGAAGGCCTGAGGAGTGGGCTGGGCTGGGAGAATAGGAGGGTAGATGGCCAGGGAAAGTTGATCATTGGCTTTCCAGAAGTTGTCCCTTTAGCCAAGCAGAGCAGCCATGATAAGTTGTTATTCTTTTATTTTTTTGTTTTGGGGCCAAACCTGGTGGCACTCAGGTTACTTTTGGCCCTGTGCTCAGAAATCACTATAGGATGTTGGGGATGGCCCAAGGTCAGCTGCTGTACTGTCACTCTGGCCCCTATAAACTGGATCAGCTGCGTGCAAGGCACCAACCACCCCATCCCTACCCCCAGTGGTCAGTGTGTATTCCCAACTCTTCAGCTTTTTGGTAGGATCTACGATTCCTTTAGATGTCCCACTGACCAAGCCTACCTGACCAGTATGTGGGCAGCCCAGCTAGCGCACCTGCCATCTTACCAGGGGAGCCTCAGTTGCCCCCAGGTCAGCTTGAGTGACCTGGGTTTGTGTGTGTACCTCTGCCCGCAGGCATCGAAGTGGATATTGACATGGAGCACGGTGGGAAGAGGAGCCGCCTGACTCGCGGAAGCTTCAGCGTTGACAAGGCGGACCCACCAGCCTGCAGTGACTCCCCTAATGCTGGCCAGCCCAGCGGGGACAACAATGGGAGTGCCACGGTGTCCCTGGTGGAACAGATGAACAAGATTGTCCTGGAATCAGGACTGCCTTCTGAGGCAAGCATCTCTTATCCATCTCCAGGCACAAGGCTGGGAGGATACAGGGATTGAAAATCATAGGCCAGAGCGATAGCACAGCGGGTAGGACATTTGCCTTGCATGAGGCAGACCCAGGTTTGATCCTCAGCATCCCATACAGTCCCCCAAACCTGCCAGGAGTGATTCCTGAGTCAGAGCCAGCAGTAACCCGAGTGTCACCGGGTATGGCCCATAGTCAAAAGAAAGAAAATTAGTCTGGGGCCGGATAGCATGGAAGTAAAGTGCTTGCCTTGCATGCAGGACGGAGGTTTGAATCCTGAGCGCAGAGCCAGGAGTAACACCCTGAACGCTGCCTGGTGTGACCCAAAAATACTGGAAAAAAAAAAAAGAAAATTAGTCTGTGATGCCCCTACCAGGACCAGGGAGAGGAGGGGGTTAGAGTCTAGAGTGAAGGCAGTGGCCTTGCACATGGCCCTGGTTTGGTCCCCAACACTGCCTAGGGAAGGGAAAGTATCAGCTGGCACTGTACTTGGAAATAGGTGGGGGGAGCCAGGGGTAGGGCTTCCTGGGACCAGTAGCTGTTGCTTCCCTTCCAGGTTCAGGTGGAGTCGGACACAGGCTCGGGAGGCGACGATGACTGGACACATCTGTCATCCAAGGAGGTGGACCCTTCCACAGGTGAGCTCCAGTCTCTGCAGATGCCCGACTCGGCGGGCCCCAGCTCTCTGGACCCTTCCCAGGAGGGCCCCACGGGCCTGAAGGAGGCAGCAGTGTACCCACATCTGCCACCAGGCAAGTGACCGCCACCAGTCTGCCTGCCGCTTAAACTTTTGGGTTCCCCTCTGCTCCTGGCTTCCAACCAGCCAGGCCCCACAGATAGGTGAAGATGATGTGGAGTGGAGTGCGTTCCCTCCCTCTCTTCCCCCACCCTTGGGGGTGCTGGCCCATAGAGGGCAAGCACGAGGTCATCCCTTTTAGTCCCCATGTCAAAGCAGTTTTCAAGTGGCTGAAGACACACTCCTTTGGCTGAGCTAAGGGTGCCCTGGAAGCAAACTACCCTCACCCTTAGCATCAACAGATGTGTCCCCAAAACAAAAAAGCAGTGGGGCCCTTTGAGCCATTGCCTGGACTGTCTCTCTTATGTACTTCCTGAGGGGTCACACCTGGCAATTCTCTATACTCACTTCTGGCTCTGCTCAGGAGTGGCCTGTGTGGTGTTGGTCCTGTCCCTCCCACCTAGCAGTGCTCAGTGCTCAGCCCTGGGGGCTCTCTTTGCCCTGTGCATGTTCATGGGTCACAGTAAAGCATGGCAGTCCAAGCCTCAGGGGCTCTGGGGGA
This sequence comes from Suncus etruscus, assembly GCF_024139225.1. Classification (NCBI taxonomy): domain Eukaryota; kingdom Metazoa; phylum Chordata; class Mammalia; order Eulipotyphla; family Soricidae; genus Suncus; species Suncus etruscus. The sequence continues at coordinate 33,407,141 of NC_064855.1, read as the reverse complement.
CCTTGGGGGAAACTTCAGCTTTTTGGTTTGTGTGGGGGAATTTGGGCTATACCTGGCAGAGCTCGAGTTATTCCTGGCTCTGCTCAGAAATTCTGGCAGGCTGAGGGGTCGTGCATATATGATGCTTGGGATTGAACCCAGGTTTGCCCTGTCCAAGGTAAATGCCCTTCCTGCTGTGCTATTGCTTGGGCTCCAGACTTTAGCTTCTTGCTGGCTGGGCTGTGTGAGCTGCCCCATGGTGGCAGCCTGATCATGATGTTCTCATCCCCACCCCTCTTTGGCAGAAGCTGACCCGAGGCTGATAGAGTCACTGTCACAGATGCTATCCATGGGCTTCTCTGACGAGGGTGGTTGGCTGACCCGCCTCCTGCAGACCAAGAATGGTGACATCGGGGCTGCACTGGATGCCATCCAGTACTCCAAGCACCCGGGGCCTTTGTGAGGCCCCAGCCAGTCTGGGGTGCCCTCTGCTGGCCAGCCTCTGCCAGAAGGGACACTCCTCCTTAGAAGGAAGGTTCATATACCCCCCTGACCCCTTCCAGTGACCCCCACCAATACCCCTAGCAGCGAAGACCTGCTCACCAACTGCTTGGCCTTTGCTTCTTCTATGCTTTCCCATAAGCTGTAGGCCTGAGGCTGGCCAAGGCAGGCAGAACCCATAATGGGGTTCAGTGCTGCTCATTTCATCAACATTACAGTGGTGGGCTTTGACAGCAAGAACCCCTTGGCCTTCTCTCTTGTCAGTTTATGAAACATTAAAGATCACTTTAACCTCTCAGCCTGGTGTGTGACACTGTTTATTTACAGTCTGGGCTGGAGGAGCCTGGCAGTGCTCAGAACTGGCTTTGTGCTCAGGTGAATGATCTGCAAAGCCAGCACTTTCCACCTCTAGGATCAGGGGTTCTCAGGAGGTGCACCCAAGGAAATGGTGCTGTGGCCTCGATGAGGGTGGATGCCATTGAGGAGCTCAGAATGGGTCATCATCAAAGTCCTCACCTGGGGCCGGAGTGATAGCACAGAGTTAGGGCACTTGCTTTGCACATGGCTGACCTGGGTTCAATCCCCAGCATCAAGCCTGCCAGGATTGATTCATGAGCATATAGTCCAGGAATGACTCCTGAGCACCGCTGGGTTTGGTCCCAAAACGACAAAAACTAAAAGTCCTCACCTGTTTGGAAGAGGTCAGCCAGCCTCCTGGGTGAGGAGCACGAAGGGGTCTTTGCACTTTTAGAGGATGTGTGTGCAGTGACTGGCCTCAGAAGCTGGGAATCAACTGCAAGGTTTCCACATGGGGACCTTGGGGCAGGTGGCTTCCAGTGGTTAGGAAGGGGACCCAAGGCCAACTCAGTAGGGCTTAGAGGAGAGGGAAACACAGCGTTGGGGCTCCTTTTCCTGGTAGCAAGAAAGAATCCAAGGTGGTCAGTCCCAGCCCCATTCCCAACACTTCATCTAGCTCTTGCTGGCCTGCTGCTGGGGCCAGTCTGGGAGCGGCTGCTGGTGATTCTCACTGTAGGATTCCTCAGGTACCCCAGAGGTCCTCCAAGGTAGTGCTCAGGGCTCTGAGGTTGCCAGGGATTGAATATCAGTTGGCTGCATGCAACACATTGTCACCTCATCCTATAAGGCCTCTAGAAGTTTCTTCGTAGGAAGGTGTAGGGATGAGGGATACTCACTGGGTCTCTAGTGACTATAAGGTATCAAGGATAGAACTTGGGGTTTCTGGCTGGAGAGATAGCATGGAGGTAAGGCAAGCACTGCCAGGATTAATTCCTGAGAGCAGGCACTTGCCTTGCATGCTGCCAACCTGGGACCTGATCCGGGTTTGATCCCGGCATCCCATATGGTTCCCTGAGCCTGCCAGGAGTAATCTGAGTGTGGCCAGGTGCGGCCCCCAAAGACAAAAACAAAAAAACAAAACAAAAAACAAACCTAACCCCAAGCCAAACTTAAGAGTTGGGGAGATAGCTCAAAGGTAGCCAAGCACATGTGAAGTCCTGAGTTTGGTGCCCGCATTATAGTCACCAGAACCTGAGAGGTAGGGGGTTAGGAAGTTCAAATAAGGAATAGAGCACCTGGATTCGATCCCAGGTGCCACACAGAATCCTGTAAGCCAGGATTACCAGGGGTAATAGCAGTGTGAACCACCTCCCCCTTCCCTTAGGTGATCTGGATTTGCTTCAGCTTTTCTTCAAAGCCTCTAGAAGCCACAGGGCCAAAACATGGGCATAGGGAATGGGTGGGACATGCTAGGTACCTCTTGAGTGAGAATTTCTGGCAGAAGGTGGCCTCAGGTTCCTGGTACTTGTCCCCCACCGCCATCTTTTCTTCAGGGCCTTTTTCCAGATACTTCTGCCAGCGGCTCTCTGAAGCACCGGGCTATGGGATAAAGGACGAGATGAGTCTTCACATGGGCTGGGGGGTGCCCCAAAGACCCTCCTCAATGGAGAAGTAGGGTGCTATTACAAGGAGAACATGCCAGAAGCCTCTGGCATGAGGCCAACCCAGGTTTCAGCCCTAGCCCCACATGGGGTCCCTGAGCTCCATCAGAAGTGATTGCTGTGACCGGAGCAATAGCACAGTTATAGGGGGTCTGCCTTGCATACAGCCAACCTGGGATGGACTCAGGTTCAATTCCCAGCACCCCAGATGGTCCCCGAGCCTGCCAGGGGTGAATTCTGAGTGCAGAGCCAGGAGTAACCTCTGAATACCGCTGGGTGTGGCTCCAAAACCAAACCAAACCAAAAAAAGTGATCCTTGAGCAAAGCCAGGTATGACTTCCGAGTACTGGGACAAGGGTCAATCCTGAGCCCAAACAGGAGTGATCGCCAAACCCAGAGGTAGGTGTGATGAATTTTAGTCAGTACTCCATATTATCCCCCAGACAGATCTAGGAGTGATACCTACTAAGCCCAAAGCCAGCAATGAGCCCTAAGCACAGCTGGGTGGTGAACTCCCAGAACTCTAGAATAAAAACAGTGGAGACCCCAGGCCCAGATGGTTGAATCCACATTTTATTTATTTTTTTTCGGTTTTTGGGTCACAACTCTCGGCAGTGCTCAAGGGTTACTCCTGGCTCTGCACCCAGAAATCTCTCTTGGCAGGCTAGGGGGGACCCTATGGGATGACGGGAATCAAACCATGATCTGTTCTGGGTTGGCTGAGTGCAAGGCAAACACCAGCCCTTGAATCCACATTTTAAGAGAGTAACAGAATGAGAAGCTGCAGACTTCAGGGTTATAACTCTGTATTTCTACTATCTTCCAATGAAAAGCTGCCCTTCTGAGGACATAAACAGCAAGAGAGAGACCAAGAGTAAGGGAGGATGAGATCAAGAGAGAAAGAGTGAGACAATCCTATGTATCCCACAGAGGTGATGGGAATCAGAGAAAGCAAGTGAGAGAGGGAGTGAGGAGGAAAGCAAGACTGTGAGAAAACAAGATTACTGGATGAGAGAGAGAAAGAGAAAAAGAGAGAGAGAGAAAGGGAGAGAGAGCAAGAAAGTGGGAGTGAGGGTAAGCAAGAGGGAGAGAAAGAGCAAAAGAGAAATCAGAGTAAGCAAGAACAAGAGATAGGAATGGAGTTAGAGAGATAGTGGACTGGGGGGCCAGAGAGATAACATGGAGGCAGGGCATTTTGCCTTGGCATGCAGACAGTGGTTGAATCCCAGCATCCCATATGGTCCTCCGATCCTGCCAGGGCAATTTCTGAGTGTAGAGTCAAGAGTAACATTTGAGCGCTGCTGGGTGTGACCCAAAAACCAAAAAAAGAAAAAAAAAAATGAGAGATAGAGGACTAAAGATGAAGAGTAAGGGAGCAATGGTCCTGTAAGCACTGCCAGGAGTGACTGAAGAGTTAGGAGTAACCCCTGAGCACCGCTGGTGTGGCTCCAAAACAAAGAACAAAACAAACAATTGAGAGATTGGGGCCAGACCAATAACATAGCAGGTAGGGCATTTGCTTTGCATGTGGTTGATTTGGGTTCAATCCCCGGCATCCCACATGGTCCCCTGTACCTGCCAGGAACAATTTCCAAGCGCAGAGCCAGAAGTAACCTAAGTGCAGGCTGGAGAGATGGTAAGGTGTTTGCCTTGCATGCAGAAGGACAGTAGTTCAAATCCCAGCATCCCAGGTGGTCCCCGGAGCCTGCCAGGAGTGATTTCTGAGCGTAGAGACAGGGGTAACTCCTGAGTGCTGCCGGATATGACCCAAAAACCAAAAAAAAAAAAAAAAAAAAAGTAACCCAAGTGTCACCAGATGTGCCCCAAAACCAAACCAAAAGAAATGGACCAAAGCACAGTGGGTAGGGTATTTGCCTTGCATACAGTGGATCCAGGTTCAATCCCAGCATTCTGTATGGTCCCCAAGCCTATCAGGAGTGATTTCTGAGTGCAGAACCAAGAGTAACCCCTGAGTACCTCTGGGCATGTTCTCCCACAAAGAAGAGTGAGTTATAAAAAGAACACTAAGGGCAGGGAGAAATGGGGTGAGTGTGGTGAAGCCCTAGGACAGTGAGAGTGAGAACAGATCAGTAGGACAGACACCAAATGTGTGACCCTGCCCCGCTCTGTCCTGGGGCAGGCTCCTTATCCCCAAGGAGCTATCAGTTCAGGCCTCACCAGCTGGAGAAATGGTTATATGTGTGTGTGTGGTGTGTGTGGTGTGGTGTGTGTGTGTGTGTGTGTGTGTGTGTGTGTGTGTGTGTGTGTGACATGCCAGAGGTGTTGGAACAAAATCAGTTCAGGGGTGTTGGTTTATGGAAAGGCACCAGGAGAGGGAAGTTGTGTGAACTGACCTAATTCTGCAAAACATGAGTCTTTCTCAGAGCTTTCTGTTCTTTAGCAAAAGTTACTGATCATGCCTAATGAGGTGTGTGTAGGGTGGCAGGGCTATGTTGCTTCCAGAGGAGCTGGGGGAGGCCTAGTGGGATGAGTCCCCCCCACTGTTCTGTCCAGCCTGCACAAAGCTCCCAGCAGTCCCCTGCACACAGCAGCAATGCCCCTCACAGGAGCCTCTGAGGAATGCAGGACTCAGGAGGTGTCTCTGGCAAAGGGCTGGAGAAACGAGGGGCTCACCTGCAGATTCGTGCTTTCTCAGCTGGGCTGAGCAATCTTCTCCTTGTTCTCATCCTGTGACCCTCCTTTCAAAATCCTGGGTTGGGGACAAAGACGGTTGAACCCCATCTTTAAGGAGTGGCAAGAAAGTGGAAGAGGGCAGGAGGGCTCAGAATGCCCCACTGAGGAAAGATCTGCTCCCTTGCACACACACAGAGCCTGGGTTCCAGGACTTGGAGAACATATGACCACATAGGATGGATCTAGAACCTTCCACAGGGACAAGTACAGGAAGTGCCAGAACTTGTATCTCAAATACTGCAATAGGGGAATCCCTAGCATAGCTGAAGAGGCCCGCAAATTGCATTGGGGGCCCATACCAGCAGTGCCACGGATTACTCCTGTACTTTCCTCAGGGATTACACCTGGCTCTGTACTCTGTGCTCAGGGCTCACTCTATGTAGATCTTGAGGGATTCTATGCCGTATTGGGCTGGGTCACCCACATGCAAGGCAAACAGTTCATGTCCTCTCTCTCTGGCTCCCTGCTTCATTTCTTTTTTTTTTTTTTTTTTTTTTTTTTTTTTTTTTTTTTTTTTTTTGGTTTTTGGGCCACACCCGGCGGTGCTCAGGGGTTACTCCTGGCTGTCTGCTCAGAAATAGCTCCTGGCAGGCACGGGGGACCATATGGGACACCGGGATTCGAACCAACAACCTTAGGTCCTGGATCGGCTGCTTGCAAGGCAAACACCGCTGTGCTATCTCTCCGGGCCCGCTTCATTTCTTTTTTTTTTTTTTTTTGTGGTTTTTAGGTCACACCCGGCAGTGCTCAGGGGTTACTCCTGACTCCATGCTCAGAAATTGCTCCTGGCAGGCTCGGGAGACCATATGGGATGCCGGGATTCGAACTGATGACCTTCTGCATGAAAGGCAAACGCCTTACCCTCCATGCTATCTCTCCAGCCCCCTTACTTTATTTCTGACTTCAGAGGGAACCCACTGTCAGCCTTAAACACCATAGGCGCACTTGCAGCGCCAAAGACAGAACTTGCTTCTCCTTCGGCACAGCTGGCTCTCTGGTTTGCCCATGGCTGCTTTGTAGAGGCTTATGAGACCTGGAACACTGAGATCTATCTAGGTCATGTTCCCGCACCAAACATATAGCAGTGAGTTGGGGCCAGGGAGTTAATGCAAAAGGGCAGAAGCTGTCAGTCATTGCTGCAGGAACCTAGGGTTGTAGTCCTGCCTCATACAGTGCACAATCCATCAGGATCCGGCCCTATCACAGAAAGTGATTCCTATTGCTGGAGATTCTCCAGTAGGTACCTGGGTGAGAGGCCAAAGCAATAGTACTTGCACTTGCCTTCTATGCAGGTGACCTGGGTTCAATCTCCAGCATCCCATATGACCCCTGAGTACAAAGCCAGGAGTAACCCTTGAGCATTGCGGAGTATTTTTAAGTTTAAACACTTAAAATACAAATAAAATGGGGTTGGAGATATACCACAGTGGAAGGGCGTTTGCCTTGAATGCGACTGACCAAGGATGGATCTGGGTTTGATCCCTGGTTCCCATATGGTTCCCTGAGTCTCCCAGGAGTGACTTTTTTTTTTTTTTTTTTTTTTTTTTTTGGGCCACACCCGGTGACGCTCAGGGGTTACTCCTGGCTATGCGCTCAGAAGTCGCTCCTGGCTTGGGGGACCATATGGGACGCCGGGGGATCGAACCGCGGTCCGTCTCCTAGGCTAGCGCAGGTAAGGCAGGCACCTTACCTCGAGCGCCACCGCCCGGCCCTTTTTTTTTTTTTTTTTTTTGGGTCACACCTGGCAGCACTCAAGGGTTACTCCTGGCTCTACGCTCAGAAATCATGCCAGGAGTAACCCCTGAGTGCTGCCGGGTGTGGCCCAAAAATAAAACAAACAAAACAAACCAGAATGAAACAGTACCTGGGTGACGTCTCTGAAAGCTGCCCCTGAAGCAGGTTTAGTTTCTGCACGTGGTTCCTACAGTCAGCTCCAGAGCCCTCACCGTAAGCCTGAGGTCAAAATATACGAGAGCTCTACCAAATGTGTAGGGAGGGCTGGAAAGCAGGGGCTAGGAAAGCAGGGGCTGGAGAGATAGTACAGCATAGTAGGGTGTTTGCCTTGCATGCAGCCGATTCAGGACAGATGGTGGTTCAAATCCCGGTATCCCAATTGGTCCCCATGCCTGCCAGGAGTTATTTCTGAAGGCAAAGCCTTCAGAGTAACCCCTGAGTACCTCTGGATGTGACCCCAAAACAAAACAAAAAAAACCCAAAAAAAGGAAAAAAGCACCTATGTACTTCTGCTTCTTCCAAAGGCCCACCAGAGTGAGCCCTGAGCACAGAGCTGGGAGTGAGGCTTGAGCAGATTCACAAGTGATTATAGAGCACTGCTGGGTTTTTTACACAACCTCTTTCCTTCCCAAAAGAAAACAAAAACAGTCCAGCAGAGAGAAATTCTCAATGAGGTCCAGAGGGCTTGAAGCAAGCAATTAGTACCGTGTGGAGAGTACTTGTACTCTACACAGTTATTGAACCAAGTTCAATCTCTGTTTATCTTATATAGTCCTCTGAGAATGCTTCGAGTAATTCCTAAGTCACCCCCCAAAATTAAAAACCTCCACAAAATAAACACATTCCAGCAGAGAGAGCTCTATATGGCATGTTAAGCCACAAGAGACCCGGACTTCTGAGGGGGCCACTGTGAATGTGGCATAGGATATAAGGGGTGTCCATGGATAGGGCTTGGAGTACATAGGGAGAAAATCTGGTCAGCAGGAAGATTCTGGCCAAACAGAGGTAGATGCAATGGGGTACAGGTGGGGCTCCTTGTAGGTTGTGCCTTGGACTCACCCGCAGAAATGACTGCTTCTCCCCACAGGCTTTGCAAGTCCACTTCTTGCTCTTTGATGCCTATAATGACACCAAATCATAGGGCTCAGATTCCTATTGTCCATGGGTACAAATTCAGGCAGGGGTAACAATTTAGGGGCTGGAGAAGGGAAGGCCCTCACTCTGCATACAGCCAACACAGGCTCAATCCCCAGCAACCTGTAGGGTCTCTGAAGCATTGTTTGAGTGATCCCTGAACACAGTGAGGAGTTCATCCTGAATATCACTGAGTGTGGACCCAGAAAGTATGCACTGGGCCATGATTTTACATCTAAGCAACCATCCCAAGGATACAAAAACATGGGGCCAGAGAAAGAGCACAGTGGTAGGTCGTTTGCCTTGCATTCAGCCAACCCAGGATGGACAATGGTTCGAATCCTGGCAACCCATATGGTCCCTCGTGCCTGCCAGGAGCAATTTCTGAGTACAGAGCCAGGAGTAACCCCTGAGTGCCACCAGATGTGATTTAAAAACCAAAGAAAAAACAAAACAATAACAAAAAAGAAACACAAAAACATTCATTTTAGGACCAGAAAGATAATAATAGGTTAAGGCACTTTGCTGTCAGCAGAACCAGGTTCCATTCCTGGTATCCAGTTGAGTCCCCTGAGCAGAGCCAGGAGGGATCCCTGAGCATAGAGCCAAGTCAGGCCCCAGCACAGCAAGGTGTAGTTTCCTGAACAACACTAAGTCCATGAATCTTATGGGGCAGTCACAATGTTCAACATTGCAGCCTGTTCCTAATTGGCAAGAGTGAACCAATCCAATAACAGGGAACAGAGCAGGGTCAAATCCTATATTCTAGGGGCCGGAGAGATAGCAAAAGGACGATGGTTCGAATCCCGGCATCACACATGGTTTTCCGAGCCTGCCAGGAGCGTTTTCTGAGCATGGAGCTAGGAGTAACCCTTGAGCGCTGCTAGGTATGACCCAAAAACCAAAAAAAAAAAAAAAAAAAAAAAAAAATCCTATATTCTAGATGTATCACAAATTAGACTCAGCTATGATATAAAAGGAAGTGTGTGCCGCATTGTGGATGAGATTAAGGTGGAAGGGTAGGGGTTATTCCTGGCTCCAGGTCCTGGCAGGCTCGGGGGACCATATGGGATGGCAGGATTTGAACCAATCACCTTCTGCATGAAAGGCAAATGCTCTACCTCCATGCTATCTCTCCGGCTCCCAGATGTCCTTTTTTTAATGGGAGGTTCACACCCAGTAGTGTTCAGGGGTTACTTTTGACTGGCTCAGGGAATCATAATAGAGTGCCAGGGATCAAACTCAACAGTTAGCTGTGTGCAAGGCAAGTACCCTACCTACTATGTTAGACTGCTTTGGCCTTGATCCTAGATGTTATTGCACATTAGCATCTACATTTTTTTTGGTGGGGGAGGGCAGGCACATCCAAAGATGCTCAGGATTTACAACTGGCACTACAGTCAAGAATTACTCCTGGGCCCAGAGAGATAGCACAACAGAGTTTGCCTTGCAAGCAGCCGATCCAGGACCAAAGGTGGTTGGTTCTAATCCCGGTGTCCCATATGGTCCCCCGTGCCTGCCAGGAGCTATTTCTGAGCAGACAGCCAGGAGTAACCCCTGAGCACCACTGGGTGTGACCCAAAAACAAAACAAAACAAAACAAAACAAAAAATTACTCCTGAGGGGGGGCGGAGCAATAGCACAGCAGTAGGACATTTGCCTGACGAAGATGGCATCCTGCTGACGCAGGATGGACATGGGTTAGATTCCTGGCATCCTATAAGGTCCCCCAAACCAGGAGCAATTTCTGAGCACATAGCCAGGAGTAACCCTTAAGCATCACTGGATGTGGCCAAAAAAAAAAATTACTCCTGGGGGCTAGAGCCATAGCACAATGGGAAGGGCATTTGCCTTGCATGTGGCCAATCCGAATTCAATCTTCTGCATCTCATACTACCCTGAGCTTGCCAGGAGCAATTTCTGAGTGCAGAGCCAGGAGTAACCCCTGAGCACTGCAGAGTGTATCCCAAAAAAGAAACAAACAAAATGACTCTTGGCCATGCTGGAGGGACCATATGGGATGCTAAGGGTTGAATCCATGTAAGGACAAAGCGAAGCAAATGCTCTGTCCACTTTATCATTGCTCTGGTTCTTACATATAAAACAAGGTCTAAAATAATCCCCCAACAGAAAGTCCTGTTTTAGAGTCACGTTCCTGGCTCTTTACTCTGAGATCACTCCTATCAATTCTTGGGGACCCGCTGCAGTACTGGGATAGAACTGGGACTATTTCACCAGATGCTCAGCATCGATTAAATTGCATATAAATAGCTTGAAGGGCAAGAGAATGTACAAAATGGTGGGCACAGGGGCTGGAGTGGTGGCGCAGGCTATAGGACGAACCTCAGTTTGATCCCTGGCATTCCATATGATTCCCCCAAGCCAGGAGTGATTTCTGAGTGCATAGCCAGGAGTAACCTCTGGGTTCCCTACACCAACCACCCCCCCTTTTCGGTTTTTGGGTCACGCTCACAGAGCTCAGGGGTTACTCCTGGCTCTATGCTCAGAAAATCGCTCCTGACAGGCTCGGAGGACCATCTGCGATGCTGGGATTCGAACCACTGTCTTTCTGCATGCAAAGCAAACGCCTTACCTCCATGCTATCTCTGGCCCCACCAAACCCCTTTTGATCCATTCTTTATAGGCTTAAAAGTAAGAAATTCAGTTTTATGCATGCTGACAGAAGGAACGCAGCAAACAGTTGTAGTGTATTTGCTCAAAGGAATACCACATAGCCAAATGGGAAGATGAAATTACAGTTAAGGGCAGAGAAATAATAGTGGGTAAGGTACTTGCTGTGTGTGTAGCCAACTCAGTTCTGATTCAATCTCCAACATCACAAAGGGGTCCCTGAGGGCTGGAGCCATAGTACAGCAGGTATTACTTTTTTTTTTTGGGGGGGGTGGGGCACACCCAGTGATGCTCAGAGGTTACTCCTGGCTATAGCTCAGAAATTGCTCCTGGCTTGGGAGAACACATGGGACAGAAATGGTGGTTTTGAAGTTGAAATGCTGAAGGCAGGGGCCGGAGAGATAGCATGGAGGTAAGGTGTTTGCCTTTCATGCAGGAGGTCATCAGTTCGAATTCCGGCGTCCCATATGGTCCCCCGTGCCTGCCAGGAGCAATTTCTGAGCGTGAAGCCAGGAATAACCCCTGAGCACTGCCGGGTGTGACCCAAAAACCACAAAAAAAAAAAAAAAAAAAAGAAATGCTGAAGGCATTGTGTGGTAACACAAAAGGTAGGGCTTTTGCCTTATACATGGCTGTCCCGGGTTCAATCCCTGGCATCCCATATGGTTTGCAAGCCTGCCAGGAGTGACCCTTGAGCACTGCAGTGTGTACCTCCCCCCAAAAAATGTTGAAGCATAATACTCTCATGAGTAGATGTCAATCTCAGTAAAAGTGAAGAAGCTGTATATTCTGGATTCAATTTCTGGCATCCTACATGGTTCCCAAAGCCAGCCAAAAGTGACCTTTGGGCAAAAAGCTAGGAATAGGCCCTAAGCATAACTGGGGTGCCACAGCACACATAAACTTTTAGGGGAGTTCAGCCCACCAGATATATCCTCAGATTTTCCTGGTGGGGAGAACTAAAATAACCCCCATGGGGTTCCTCAAACGGCCCGCTATGGATGCCTTTTTCCCCTGCGTGGATGGTTGAGAAATTTCCGAAGAGATGTTTGGCATTATATTATTTGGCTATCTCTCTCTCTCTTTTTTTTTTTTGTGGTTTTTGGGCTACACCCGGCGGTGCTCAGGGGTTACTCCTGGCTATCTGCTCAGAAATAGCTCCTGGCAGGCACGGGGGACCATATGGGACACCGGGATTCGAACCAACCACCTTTAGTCCTGGATCGGCTGCTTGCAAGGCAAACACCGCTGTGCTATCTCTCTGGGCCCGGCTATCTCTCTCAATTGTGGCCTCTATCAAATAATTTGGCTCATAAATTCCAGCACCAAAGATTACTAAGAGAACCCCTTTTCTTGATAATTATTTTGCACCTAAAAGCAAAGACAATGTTTTTTTCTTTTTCAAATATGTCCTTGCAGCTGCAGTTTCTGGTAATCAAGGTGAAGCCAGAAGGCAAACCCTGGGCTTTGACTCTCCTTAGAAAAAGGGAACCTGGGGCCGGAGAGATAGCATGGAGGTAAGGCGTTTGCCTTTCATGCAGGAGGTCGTCGGTTCGAATCCCGGCATCCCATATGGTCCCCCGTGCCTGCCAGGAGCAATTTCTGAGCCTGGAGCCAGGAATAACCCCTGAGCACTGCCGGGTGTGACCCAAAAACCACAAAAAAAAAAGAAAAAAAGAAAAAGGGAACCACACCTAAACACACCTAAGGGGATTTTGCTGCTTCCTTTACTTGATCTCTAAAACAATAGAGCCCAGCTCAGTGAAGACCCTGTTTCTAGATATTTTCTACTTCCTAATAATCCCCAATTTTGCATTCGAAATAAGCTTGCAAAGAGCTGCCTTGAGTTATAACTGTCTCCTTTGTAACTCAAAATCCTTATAGCTCACACCCATAGCTTAAGCATGTTTACTATTAAACTTTGCTTTGTGTGTTTTTGTTTTGTTTTTTGGGCCACACCCGGCGGAGCTCAGGGGTTACTCCTGGCTGTCTGCTCAGAAATAGCTCCTGGTGGGCCCGGAGAGATAGCACAGCTGCGTTTATCTAGCAAGCAGCCGATCCAGGACCAAGGGTAGTTGGTTCGAATCCCGGTGTCCCATATGGTCCCCCGTGCCTGCCAGGAGCTATTTCTGAGCAGAGAGCCAGGAGTAACCCCTGAGCACCGCCGGGTGTGGCCCAAAAACAAAAAACAAACAAAAAGAAATAGCTCCTGGCAGGCACGGGGACCATATGGGACACCGCTGTGCTATCTCTCCGGGCCCTAAACTTTGCTTTGTGATTGTAATTATTCGTCTATATACCTATGGCTGGTTTTACCCCTATAAATCCCTTGCTTAAAAAATTAAACTCCTGCCAGATGTGTTGACCCCACATACTCTGTGTATGGTTTCATTATTTCATATTCAGCCGCTCGTGTTACCCGTTTTCCTCTCGTGAGGCATTTGCTCCCCACTAGAAATGCTTAGATGCAAGACGCCTGCAGCACTGGGGAGTGGCCCCAAAAGGAAAACAAAATAGAACCATGGGCTTCAGACTTGAACAGGGCTAGAGTACCTCAGTCCAGGAATGATCCTAACCTATTATGAACTCGTATAACAAAAACCATTCTCCTCCCCCATTCCAATGAAGTACAAAACCATTTCGAAAGCCCCTTAAATTAGCCTCTCCACATCTAAGAAGAGTATTTTCAGGTACCCATTTGGGAGCAGGAGTAGAACCGTGAGGCGACAGGGATAGAACCTTAGCCGTGTCCTTATTTCCAGGACCCAGATCTTCTACTTTTCCATTTTTATTTTGGGCCACACTCCACGGTGCTCTGAGCTTAGAGATCACGCCGGGCGGGCTGGGGAGGGTCTTCCACTGTCATTTCCCAAGGCCGGAGCAATACCGGTGGGTAGTTTGCCCGGCACGCGCCAACCCTGGTTCGATCCCCGGCACCCCAAAAGGTCCCCTAGCATGCCAGAGTCCTCTGAACGTCGGATCTTTCAGCTCTGCCTTGCCGCCTTCCCCACCTGGTGCACCTGGAACAGGCGACAAGAGCAGCAGCGAAGGACACGGAAGTGCTGCGGCGGCGCCATGACAATCCCAGAAGCCTCAGCACGCGCGCATGGCCCGCCGGGAGCTCTGGTTCAGCGCCAAGACTCGCGGCTGGACCAATAGCGGCTCTGGCCCCGCCCACCAGGTGTTGGCAAACCCCGGAAGAGACCTGCGTGCGTGCTCAGGCTCCGCCCTCTTCGGGGACGTCAAAGCTCTTCGACACTGGCTTTCCCAGCACTTGGCCTCCAGCACCCGAGGCGCTAGGCTTCCAGTTTCGAACGACTGGAGCGCGCATGCGCCTGGCGAACCTGGACCCAGAAGCCGGAAGTTGCCGCTTCTTTTCTTCTTTTTTGCTTTTTGGGCCACACCCGGTGACGCTCAGGGGTTACTCCTGGCTATGCGTTCAGAAGTCGCTCCTGGCTTGGGAGACCATATGGGACGCCGGGGGGGGGGGGGGGGATCGTACCGCGGTCCCTTCTAGGCTAGCGCTGGCAAGGCAGGCACCTTACCTCTAGGGCCACCACGCCGGCCCCAAGTTGCCGCTTCTTGAGCTCTGGTGGCGCCTGTGTCGAATACAGGCTTGGGATGGGAAGGAGGGAGGGGGGCTTTGGGGGTGGGAATTTTGCACTGGTGAAGGGTGAAGTTCTGTTTCTGACTGTAACCCAACTATAATCATGTTTGTAAGCATGGTGCTTAAATAAAAATTTAAAACTATAAAAAAACACACTTTTTCTACTTTTTTATTTTCGTTTGCAATCAACAGGTGATGTTTTAAAAATCCAAAGACGTGTGTATTTTTCCTTGATAATGATTTAAGCATTTCCTTACAACTTTCACTTGGTAAGTAAGCAGTTTCAAAATCCACACTTATACATACATACAGAATAAAAATTATATTTAAAGTGTCATTATTGTATTGTCCATAGAGGCTTTAATGTTATCCTACAGGGTCAATATTTTGAATATTAGCTCAGGTTGCATGATGGCTTGCTGAAAATCTGGCTGCACGTTTGTACAGTAATTTATCATGAAAAGGCAAGATATTTCTTATTTGTATCCATTTATATTTCTTTGGTATCTGAAACTTACATATTGGAGGCATATAAAACATTTAAATTCCAAGTTTTTGGACTCTGTCTGATCAAATCAATGAGGCTTTTTTTTTTTTTTTGAGGGTGGAAGGGGGCGTGGGAGCAACACTTGGTGGTGTTGAGAGGCTTTTCTGACCCTGAACAAGAGGGTAATCCTAGTGGGGCTGGGGTTGAGGTAACCATAAAATGCTGGGGATCAAGGCTCAGTTGCATTTGAGCCAAGAGCCTTACCCTGGTGTTAGCATCCCAGGGCCCATTTGAGGCTTTGAGCAGGGGTTAGTCCTGGCTCTGGACTCAGGAATTACTTTTGGCAGTGCTTGCAGGATCTTATGGGTGCTGGGGATAGAACTTGGGTCAGACAGATGCAAGGCAAGTGACCAACCCACCGTGTCATCTCTCCCATCCAAGTTTAATTTTCTTAAATGTCTGTTTCCTTCTAGTCAGAAATAGGTTCTATAACAAATGCTCAGAAATCAGGGCAAAGCACGAGGAACAATTAGTGTAAATAGTGGAAAGTGAAGGATGTTGACTGATAATGACTTTTCTTCAAGGGGTTAAAAAACTTACTACTTAGCTTTCTCGTTGTGTGTTTTGGAGAATGCATGAACCAGAAATTGTGACTCAGTTAATATTGTAGATATTAATTTTCAAGTAGCTATAAAAATATCAAGAGAAACAAAGTACATTATGATTTGCCAGGGGCTAGAGGTTGAAACCAGAGGAGGGGCTTTCTTGGGTTGTTTAAACAAACAATAAAAATAACAATAATAATAATCATAGGGTGGGAGCAGTAGTAAAGTGGGTAAGGCTCTTGCTTTGCATTAGGCCCACAAGATCTGGACCTCTGGTACCCCTTGGCATCCATCCCACCCCAGTCCCACCAGGACTGATCCCTGAGCCCAGAGCCAGCAGTAAACTGGCAGAAGTTGAGGGAAGCAGGATGGAGGGCACCAGGCAAGCTCTGCACACAGTATATGTAGTTCCTTGGGTTTATTAAGGCATGGAGAGCAGTAATGCTGGCACAGCTGGAGTATGTGGGGTAGGATTTTGGAGGTGGTGGCACCTCCAAAGTGAGTCATGGGCACACCCCCAGTGAGGTTGGCAGCCAGAAGCCCTGGAAATGCTCAGGTCCTTCCCTGTACCTGGATGCTCTAAGGGCTAAAAGACAAGGTAATGGTGTAAGCTAGGGAGAAAGGGCAAGGTCCTTGCCTTTTCTACCCGTGACTTCTGGGGAGCTAGGAAAGGGGTAGTGAAGCCTGGAATGGCACCTCAGACAGATCCACTGCACTGTTCTAAGGGGTCACTGCAGGTGCTGAGCTGTCGTTCCACTTTCTTCTGGTCCCGGATCTTGGCACCCAGCTCCACACGCTTCTCAAAGAAGGTCACCAGTGCTGGTTCGGTGAGGACAGATGCCAGGATTTGCTCGAAGGAGATGCACCAGTCCGCATCCACGGTGCCCTCAGCCCGCACTGTAGCATCCACAGCAGCCTCAGATTTGACTGCGGTATTCACGGTGCCCTTGTCCCTCACCTCAGTGTCCATGGTGGCCTCGGCCTTCACTGCAGCATCCTCAGTGCCCTCAGCCCTGGCCATTCCTGCAGCCACCTGGGCCCCCACCACAAGCACCATTTCCTCTGCCAGGTCATCGCAGGGGAGTGAGCTGGCACTCACCACCGAGAAAGACGACACAGACAGATCATCTTTGGTGTCCTCGTCCCACAGTGGGGATGCGGCACCTGGGCCTTCGCCACTGCCCTCCTCCCCCACCACCTGGCTTTCAAGCGGGGTTTTGTGCATTTGACTGTCCCCGCCTGCTTTGGCTTGTGGGTCCCCTGTAGCATCTGCCTCGGAGTCCTGGGGAGTCTCCAGAGGCTGCAGGAGTGGTGTCTCCTCCACTTCTGACTCTCCCTCCTCTTCCAGGCTGCCTTCCAGGATCTTCTGGTCAGAGGTGCGATGTGAGAACCTCTTCCCCACCTCACCTATGCGCAGCAGCAGGCTGGCCACGGTGGCAATGGCATGGTACAGTTCTTGCTCCTGGGAGTCCTCACTGAACATATTGTACAAGGTCTTGCACAGCTCGATAAACTGCTCCTGCAGGGGGCCAGAGTCATGGCGATATAGGCACCTTCTCAATACCCCATACCTCCCACTAACCATCAATCACCACTTTGAGCGGAGTTAGGGTCAGCTGCAGCAGGGAAGCCATGCTCAACAATACTTGGTCTGACTGGAGGGTGCCATCAGTGCCACACCTCGGTGATAGGATCTAACTGAGGTCTCATGCATGTGCGCAGACAATAATCTTTTGTTCTGGAATCAGCAGGTTGAGGAGGGGGAGCTTTTTAGCTCCTCTCTTTTCATCTGGGTCAGCTGGTGGGGGTTGGGGCTGGTGGGAGGCTAGGCCCAGAAGCTCAGATCCTGAGAATAGGCTGAAGCCAACCACTCTTGGGGAGTTCTCTCTTTCTTGTTTTGGGCCTCAGTAGTTACTCCTGGCTCTGCACTCAGGAATCATTCCTGGTAGTGCTTGAGATTTCCCAGCACTGCATTGGCTCCCCCAAGCTCTGCCAGAAAGAAGCCCTGACCACGGGGCAAAAGTCAACCCTGAGCATTACTAGATGTGTCCCTAATACCCATACCCTCAAAACAAGAATAGTTTTATGGTGGGGGTTATCTACAGTGGGAATGGGGGAGGTCATAATTAGAAGGTCTCAGTTCAGAACATCCTCTCCACAGAGAGCAACAGAGAAGGGGGGCATATGCTGGGAGCTGCTGGTAGGAAAAGGAGGATGTACTCCCCTCTGTGGCGGGTAATTTGCTCTGATCATGAACAGTGCTCATCCTCTATACACTGTGGCCCATGAGGCCCTATAATCCCAATCCTGACAGATCTTTGATCCAGCAGGAGGTGTGTGGGACTTACTTAGAATCTTTCCGTAGTGCCCTGGCTGCATGCTCAGAACTTTCCACAGGGCTCTGGCCAGGGCTCAGAACCTTCCCATAGGGGGAAGAAATCTACAAGTGGATATGATGGCTGTTAACTCTTCCCATGTAGACTGGTCGGGTTGACAGCTCTAGGGTCTTTTTCCAAACAGGGCAGGCAAATCCTCCTTTTTTTCTGAAGGCACAAAAGCCCTCAGCCACACCTGATATCCTGACAGAAGCTGCCCAATTCCACACTTGGACCTTATCAAACTGCCAAGCCACCCAGTTGTTCCAGACCTATAGCTCCTGGGCCTTGCAGCTACAGGACACCTCCAAGTTTCATAGTATAGTCAGCCCAGTAGGATCACACCAAATCTGGTGCGAAAGTTGCATAGGATACTATTGAGCCAGTGAGCTAAAACAGTAACACTGAAGGCTCAACTAGGACCAACCACAGTCCAATAAATCCCGAGACAATGGGTTTAGTAACACCACTGTGAGATACAAAAACTATCACAGAAAAAAAAAAACAAAAAAAAACTATCACAGGTTGACTCTTATTGACCTAAGTTTTGGTAATAACATTGGCCTTTGCGCTATAACAAGCAAGCTGAAATGAATTTGTGTCTTTAAGGGGTAAGGCTGAAGGGTGGGTAGAAAACTGGGAACACTAGTGGAGGGAAGGTGATATTGGTAATAGGGTTGATTTGAAAGCATTTAATGCCTGTAACAATTGTATTAAGAAGAACATGGTATATTATGTTAAATTAAGTTTTTTTTAAATTCAGTTTTTTAAAATAAAAACAAAAAAGAAACCTTCCAGTAGGGTCGTCACTCAGGCTTGAAACATTCAAATAGGGTGCTATCTGTGGGCTCAAAATCTTCTACAGGGGTCCTAGCTGTGGGCTCAGAACCTTCTAGAAGAGATCAGGCTCTGAACTTACCTGGTTCATTTTGGGAAGATCCTTGATGGTCTCCTTCTGGGCTTCCTTCTCTTTTGCCCACATTCGCAGGTAATGCCGATAATCGGGGGCACTGGTCCCTTTGTTCTCTGAGGGTAGGAGGAGGAGAGGGAGAAGAGAGGTGGTATCATGATGACCATTTCTCTCCTGCAGTTGGGAGGGTCATGTCAGCTGATGACAATACCCTCACATGCATAGAAGAGGGAGGAAGTCAGGAGGGACCAAAAAGGGGCCTGGCAGTGAGCAGGGTATCCCTGGGAGGTGCAGAGGTCAGAGGTGCCTGGAGCCCAGCTTCTAAAACTTGAGTGCTAACACCTATTCATAACTGAATATGGTGATTGTGGCAAGTTAATGTTTTTGTATTTGCAGAGGGGAAGAGGGTATTGGGCCATAACCGGCACTGCTCAGAGCTAACTCCTGATTCTTTGCTCAGGGCTCACTCCTGGATCTGTGCTAAGGATCACTCTTTATGGAACTCTGGGGACATTATAGGGATGATTGATCCTGGGTCTGCTGTGAGCAAGAATAGCATTCTGTACTATTTCTCTGGCCCAGAACTAAATTTAATTTATATATTTATACACTTTGGGATCACTCCCTTATTTATGTATTTATTTACTTTGGGATCACTCCCAGCAGTGCTCAAGGTTAACACTCGGCTCTGAGTTTGGTATCACTCCTAGCTCTAAACTCAGGAGTCCCTCCTGACTTCTGGCTTTGTACTCAGGAATCTCTCCAACTCTGTTCTCAGGGATCACTCCTGGTGTTCTGTGCTCAGAGATGGCTTCTAGAAGGGCTTGAAGACCCTTTTATGATTTATTATCAGTAAATGCTGTAAGATCCATATTATGTTCCTATGGATCCATGGAGGGGCAATGGGTGGTCTGTATTTCAATTTGGTGGCAAATTGAAAAAGTAAAAGTTGAAGGAACAGCGCCTCTCGCTCTGTACCTCTGTTCCTCAGCAATTCTGGCTGGAGCCCCATTCTGACCTGGTTCCTCTCCAGTGAACCTTCTCTTAAGCCTCATGCTAGAGGCCTCATCTGGATGTGATGTTCACTTATAACCCCCTTCCTTAAAATATCCTGGAGGTGAAACTTCAGGCAGTGAGAAATGAAGGATCAGATTGAGGGAAGAGTGCTGCCACCCCCCCAGGAACCCCGTACCAGCCCCTGGGGAGGTCTGCTGGGGTTGGCTTCCTTGTTTCTCCCCCACATCCTTTCTTGGAAGTCCCTCGTGTTCCTTCTCCGGTAAGGCTCCTGCAGGAAAGATGCAGAGAACATGTCTTGAGGCCAGACCATGGCTGTTAGCAATGATTTTTTTAAGGGCCACACCCAGCAATGCTCAGGGCTGACTCCTGGCTCTGAGATCAGAGATCACTCCCAACAGCGTTTGGGGAATATATGGGGTGTCAGGCATTGAGCACCTGTCAGCTGCATGCTAAGCAAGTTCCCTGCCTGCCATACTATTGCTCCAGACCCCAGATGTGATTTTTATTTTTATTTATTTATTTTTGGGTTACACCTGGTGGCGCTCAGGGGTTACTCCTAGCTCTGCATTCAGAGATTGCTCCTGGCAGGCATGGGGGACCATATGGGATGCCGGCATTGAACCACCATCCGTCCTGAATTGGCTGCATGCAAGGCAAACGCCCTGCCACTGTGCTATCTCTCTGGCCCCAGATGTGATATTTCTTAAATGATGTGGTAACTCTGCAGGCAGTGTGCCTACCTGGCTTGCATCTGACCTGGGTTTAGTTCCTGGCATCCCATATGGTCCCCAAGCACTACCAGGAGTAATTCCTGAGTGCAGAACCAAAAACCAAAAAATAAAATAAAAATGATGTGGTAGAGGGGCAGGGGTCGAATCCTGGTGGGACTGAACCTGGGTCTCTGAGCGCCAGCAAGCAGCATCGCTCTGATGGCCCTTTCCCTGAAATCTTTATGGGGACAGAACATGAAGCTGCCTCCATGAGACTTCCCTAGCTCTTTTGCCAGGTCCCCATTATCCCCCACTGCCTGGACTAGGTTTCTTTTGCCCAAGAGCGATTCAGGCTGGCTGGTGTGTCCAGCAAGGGTGCCTTGGGAGCTGAGATTAGAGAGCTGAGGAGTTAAGGGTCAGGGAAGGGAGGCAGGCTATGGGCCCAGGGAGACCAGGGAGAGGAAGAATATGCCCCTAGGAGCGGAGACCCCATGGCTACCCACAACCCCATGAGCACCATGACTCACCCTCGGGGGCACAGTCCTGGGTGAAGTATTGGGTGGCTTCCAGGGCCGACTCCGCCTCATCAGCATTCAGAGCTGGGTTCAGAGAGAAGGAGAGTATGGTGTGGAGGTTTTGTAGCCATTGCCAACTCCCCCAGTAGGTACTGTAACTTTGGGGGTGGGGGTGGGCAGTACAAAGAGCAGTGGCTGGGACTGGGCTAGCAAACTTGCCTCTGCTGGAATGCTCTAATTCTCACCCAGGTTGAGCCCCTTTTCAGAGCAAAACTTTCTGGAACCAGTGCTCCACTCTATCACCCAGGGTGAGCCCATATCAGCACCCCAGAATGTGGGAGGTGGAATTTGGGGCAAGGAGCAGATGACTGGATTGTGAGTACTCCACTTAAAGAAGGGCCCTGCACCTGGGTAAACAGGCCCCTGCTAAAAGAGAGAAAGAGGAGGGATATGTGTGGAGGGAGAGAGACAAAGACAGAGGGAATAAAGCAGGGCAAGCACAGGCTTAAACCTGAGAGTCCAAGTTCCATCGCTATCACCACATGGGGCCTCCCTTAACTCCAAAGAAAACCCTAGTACAACAAGGTTCTATGAAGGGCCCAAGAAAAGCAGGTAAGGTGCTTGCCTTGCACAGTGTCAACCTGGGTTTGATCTCAGCATCATATAAGGTTCTCCGAATCCCACCAGGAAATGATCCCTGAGCATAGAGGCACACTGGATGTGGCCCCAAGACAATAAAATACCCCCAAATCAAACAGACTGTTGAGCAATGGAAGGGGGGACAAAAAAGAATAAACTCAAGAAATACTGAGTTTACGAGTAAGATTCTACTTCCAGGGTTCCCTCCCACCCCCAACCCCAGAGACCGCCCCCCTTTTCCTGCATGGGCGAACCCAGATCATGTGACCAAAGACCCAGTACCCATAGCAGGAGTGAAAAACTACAGCCTGCTTGGATATTCAGGGATTTTGGGGGTGGGCCTCACCTGGGGGCAGGTGCAGTTTATACAGTGCCTTCAGCTTGTCAGTCAGATCTCCATGGTACATCCCACCTGTGGAGGGGACAGCGGGAGGTGGCACCCAAAGCTAGCACATCTCTGCCCTCTCCCCCATCACCCCAGAAGCAGAAGGTGGGCAGAATCTGTGGTAGGTGGGGTCTGTGGTAATGGGGACACCAGAGGCAGCGGGCGGGCAGACGCACTCATGCCAGTCACGAACTCCTTGAAGTTGATGAGCAGGTCCCTGTTGGCATCCAAGAGACGGAACATGCGAGCGGCCAGCACGGATGTGTGGGCCCCGCAGGCCCAAGGTGCCAGGGCAGCGAAGAGCTCCTGGAACTGGGAGCCATCGATGCGGTACTGCTCCAGATAGGGCAGGCTGGGATCCCGGCGCCCAGCAGCAGGGTGCTGACTGACCCCCCAGTACTGGCTTGTCAGGTGCTTGGCCTACGGAGAGGGGTGTGATATAGGAGCTGAGTCAGAACCAGAGGAAATTGGGTGGGAAGATGGATGGGAACAGAAGGCAAGGAGGTGCTTCTATTCATGTAGGACCTTTCCCCTTGTTCCCTTTGTATATGTTAATGGCACCGAAGTCTGAGCCAGAACTATAACAGTGGTAGGGAGCTTGCCTTGCTCAGGCCGACCCAGGTTCAACCCCCAGCATCTTATATGGCACCCTGATCCTCCCAGACATGATTTCTAAGCGCAGAACCAGTTGTAAACCCTAAGCGCCACTGGGTATGGCCCAAAAACCTAAATAAATAAAAAGAGGACAGAAATCTCCACACTGTGTGAACCCTCAGTCCACAGGGTGGGGCCTGACCCACATCCAGCCCCTAGGATACATCTACCAAGTCTGCTCCACAGTGACAGACTTGGTAGGGGGTTGGATAAGGGGTATTTGGGGGGGGGGAGGTACATAACTTCTGGGCCCGGAGAGATGGCACAGCAGCGTTTGCCTTGCAAGCATCCGATCCAGGACCAAAGGTAGTTGGTTCGAATCCCGGTGCCCCATATGGTCCCCCGTGCCTGCCAGGAGCTATTTCTGAGCAGACAGCCAGGAGTAACCCCTGAGCACTGCCGGGTGTGGCCCAAAAACCAAAAAATAAAATAAAATAAAATAAAATAAAATAAAATAAAATAAAATAAAAAGAAAAACATAACTTCTTCATGTCAGGACACCTAAGATAAATCTTTTTTTGTTTGTTTTAGTTTTTGTTTTTGGGCCATATAGGATGGTGCTCAGGGGTTACTTCTGGCTCTGAGCTCAGAAATAGATTCTGGCAGGCATGGGGGACCATATGAGATGCTGGGATTTGAAACACTGTCTGTCCTGAATCAGCTGCTTGCAAGGCAAACACCTTACTGCTGTACTATCTCTCCGGCCCTGTAAGATAAATTTGAGGAGAAAAGCTTCATGAGACCCTCAAACGTGGAGAGCCTGGCAGCATGTGTGTGCAACTAGATCCAGCCATGCCTGAAGGTGTCTTTCTAGAGTCCCAGTGGTCAGCAACCTGCAGCTTGCGAGGCACATGTGGCTCTTTACACTTTTAATTTGGCTCTTCTCTGTGCCAGGCGGCCGCTCCAGGAGTCAGGACTCTGTTCCTAGCCTCTGTCAGTGTGTGGCTCTCAAGATAAATTTCAATCGTGGTTTTGGCGAGATTTGGATCAGTTGAAAAAAAAGGTTGCCGACCACTGTTCTAGACTGTAATTCCCTGGAGCCAGGGCAGTCTCTCTTCTCTCTGGGTTCAGCTGACCTTCTGACTCATCTGCCCCTGCAGGATGACCTGCCTAAGCTACAGGGAGGGTTCTGCCCCATCATGGGAGGGTGTGAGTGTAAGGATAAGTGCTAAATGTCCTTTTCTCTCTGCCATACTTTGGTTGCCCCCAGGGAATAAGGCCTGGAACTGAGGATGTCCCAATGGCTCTCACCTTAAACAACATGTAGAGCTCCTCCAGCTCCTCGATTGAGAAGCCAATGTCTCCAGGAATGGCTCGGACCTATGAACAAAGAGAAGGCATATCAGCCTGTATGGATTGGGTCTCATACATTTGGGGAACACTCATCCACACCCTCTCTTTGAAAGAATTCCCGCCCCACTCTGAGGTCACCAGCTGCCTGGTCTCCACTCAAAAAATGATGAACACACAGAAGATTCTACAATGTACCAGGACTTTCTCCTTCCAGGGAGATGGAGGAAGGAGGGAGACAGATAGGCTTGTAGCCTTGGAAATTTCCCAGGATGCACCCCTCCCCCCATCTTGCTAGGCAGTGAGCCCCGTGCTTCTGCTCCCTACCACACTCCTCTTTGTCGTGTCTTCCAGGGACTGAATCACTTTGAGCCGTTGTTTAAACCGCATCTGCTCAATACTGTCGGTCCTCAGACTGCTGAATTTCTAGGTACCAGGAATGATAACGTGAGTGTGAGACACAATGCCCTAGTCTGGTCCCTGCCATCCCTGTGTGGAGTACTGACCTCATAGGACAACTTTAGCAGGTCGAAGATGTCCACTTGAGCTGGTGGGGTGTCCCCACTCGTCAGCAGGGCATGGAGGTGTGGGACAGGTGGGGAGATGCTCTGGCGATTTACCACATTGTCCAGGTATCTGTGGATATGGAGACGAGGGACCCCGCAAGCCCCAGTGGGACAGGATTCAGGGGTGTGGAGCCCCCAAAAACGAGGGGGGTTAGGGGGAATGGTGGGACAGAGGAGGGAAGTAGAGGAGAATCTGAGACCCTCCTGCAGGCTCCAAGTGAGAGACAGGGCTGAGGAAAGGCAGGGCAAGGGGCTCTCATCCAGAAAGTATGGGTGTTAGAGGCACCCGTCTTGGGGAATCCTGCCCACGGGAGCACCCCCTGCTGCTCCTTAGTGGGAGCCTCACATCAACCAAGGAGCTTGGAGCCCCACTAGAAGGGATCCCTGGTAGCACCACAGTGAAGCCCCCAACAGAACCAAGCTCAAGCTCCCTGTGGAAACTCGCCAGGCCTTTCTGGTGACCACCGTGACTGCCAGGACACAGGGGAAATGCATTCCTAGGGGTGGGGACCCAGGGGTCTACATGTCACCAGCCATATGCCACATTTGGGCGAGGCTGAAACAGGGCAGTATGGATCAAGAGGGTCTATAGAGGCCCCTCTGGTGTCCCCGAGAGTCTTGTGTGT
This sequence comes from Suncus etruscus, assembly GCF_024139225.1. Lineage (NCBI taxonomy): Eukaryota > Metazoa > Chordata > Mammalia > Eulipotyphla > Soricidae > Suncus > Suncus etruscus. Next base: position 33,382,124 of record NC_064855.1, on the reverse strand, counting down.
GGGCCCAGATGGGCAAGGCCAGATGCTACCGAAGGATGCAGAAGTAGATGGACTGAGGGTTGGTGCAGCACCCTGGGCAGAGAGGGCAGGACGAGGACCTAGGGCAGGTGGGGTAGTGGGGGGCAGGATCCCCTGGGGCCAGCCCTGCACAGGCAGGGAGAGTATAGGCTTGGTCACCTGCCCAGGATGGTCATGGCTTCGCCCTCATCACTGCAGGCCAGCAGTGCCTCGGCGTTGGCATCCAGGATGGCCAGTGCCAGCTGTAGGATCACCTTGATGCCCTCATAGAAGAAGCAGTCAACGACCACCACGGCACTCTCAAAGGGCATGACGCTGAGGAAGAGCGTGAGGAACCACGACAGCGAGATGCTGGAGATGACACCCAGTTCCCGCATGCCGGCCCACAGCGACGGCAGCAGCTCCCGTGTCAACTCCTCAAAGATGCCCTGGTCCACCAGCGCCCCTAGAGGGCAGAGCAGGTTAGAGAGAGGGGTGTGTGTATCTGTGTGTATGGTTTTCTCTACTTTCTTTTCTTTTTTGTTTTGTTTTGTTTTGCTTTTGGGCCGCACACCCGATGGTGCTCAAAAGTTACTCCTTGCTCTGGTTAAGGAATTACTCCTGGTGGTTCTGAGAACCATATGGGATGCTGGGAATTGAACCTGGTTCAGCCTGCATACAAGTACCCTAATTGCGGGGCTGGAGAGATAGCATGGAGGTAAGGTGTTTGCCTTGCATGTGGAAGGACGGTGGTTCGAATCCCAGCATCCCATATGGTCCCCTGAGCCTGCCAAGAGCGATTTCTGAGCTCATAGCCAGGAGTAACCCCTGAGTGCTGCTGGGTGTGACCCAAAAAGACCAAAAAAAAAAAAAAATTAAACCAAGTACCCTAATTGCTGTACTACTAACTCTGACTCCCCCTTTATTTGGGGGTGAGAACCAGCGATACTCAGGGGTTACTCCTTGTAGTACTTGAGGACCATGTGAGAAGCCAGGGATCGAACCGGGTTGATTATATATAATAAAGCACCCAACCAGCTGTATTGTGATTTGGGCCTTCTTTCTTATTCTTCCCTTTCCTTTTCTCTTTTCTGCCAGACCCAGCAATATTCAAGCTTAACTCCTGCTCTGTGGCCAAATATCACTCACAACAGGGCAGGATGCCCCTTACTGGTCACCTACCTGAAAACTTAACCACTTTACTATATATCTTATCCAGATTTCTTAGTTTTATTTTGTTTTGAGGTCACACAAGAGGTGCTCAGGGCTTGTTCCTGGCTCTACACTCGAAAATAACTCCCGAAGGAACTCAGGAGACCCTATCGGCTGCTGGGCATCAAACCTGGGTCAGCTGCCTGCAAGGAAATGCCCTCCCTGCTCTACTATCGCTCTGACCCTTCTTTTATAGTTTATGAAAATTATTTATTTGGGAGGGGACTGGAGCCATAGTACAGTGGGCAGACGCTTGCCTTGTATGCAGCTGACCTGCATCACATGCCTGGTGCCCTGCCAAGAGGAATTCCTGCGTTTACTTTTTGGTTTTTGGGCCTTACCCTTTGGAAGCCCAGGGGTCAGTCCCATGCAAATACAGCATCAGTCCTGCTGAGGATTCTGTTATTTGTTTCTTGATTTGGGGGGCTCAGGAGAGCCTAAGGCAATGTTCCTAGCTCAGCAGGAATGAATTTCTGTCTACTCCAGCCAGCTACGAAGCACTCTGGCCCTCCTCCCCACACCTTCTTCTAGCAAAACCAGTGAGGGGTCCCTGTTCCCCACCACTCACCCACCACTCGGGTGTTATAATAGTCGGGCAGCATGCGCTCGCAGAGGGCCACCAGCAGCCAGAAGGCCTCTTCCTCATTGCCATAGAGCAGGAGCACGGAAGTCACAATGTTCATGGCCTGCGGGAGTGGGCACAGTGTCAGGCGGGCACAGGGAGGGAGCAGAACAAGCTCAGGGTGCAGATCATCATGCCAGACCTGCCCCCACAAGGCCACACCCCCAGCAGATCACATCCCAACCAGAACTCCCCTCTTTAGACTTGTCCTAGCCACCTCTCCCTTGCCAGACCTGCCTGTACAAGTCCAGGTCCCCCGCCCCTGCAAGAGCTTGGACATACCTTGTTCTAAGAGTAAATTCTATAGGACAAACCATCCCATCTGACTAGGCAATCATTTCATTTGGAGGATAAGGGGCCTCAGTGCCCAAAGCTTGGGTCCCTGTGATTCTCTGACAGGAATGTCAGTGTTTCAATGCCAGGCAACTTCTTATATATATATTTTTTTTTGTTTGTTTGTTTGTTTGTTTGTTTTAGGTCACACCCAGTGGTGTCAGGCTTACTCCTAGCTCCACACTCAGGGCTCACTCCTGGCAGGATCAGGAGACTATAGATGTCCTTTTGTTTATTTTTGGGAGCAGGTCACATCCTGCAATACAGGGATAAATCATATAGGGATGTAGGGAATTGAATCTGGGTCAGGCTAATACAAGGCAAGTGCCCTACCTGCTGAACTATTTTCTTTTTCTTTTATTTTCCTTTTTGTTTCTTTTTGGCCACACCCAGTGGCAGCGCTCAGGGTTACTACTGGCTCTGCGTTCAGAAACTGCTCCTGACAAACTTGGGAGGGACCCTAGGGATGCCGGAAATCAAACCCAGGTCCATTCCATGTCAGTTGCATGTAAGGCAAGGCTCTACTGCTGTGCTATCTCTTGGGTCCCTTTTCTTTTCTTTTCTTTTTTTTTTTTTTTTTCAGGCCACACCCATTTGATGCTCAGCGCTCAGAAATTGCCCCTGGCTTGGGGGGACCATATGGGATGCTGGGGGATCAAACTGCAGTCCTTCCTTGGCTAGCGCTTGCAAGGCAGATACCTTACCACCTCGCCAGCCCCCCGTTTTCTTTTCTTTTTTAATCTCTTTTCTTTTGGTTTCTGAGTTAGACCAGCGGTGCTCAGGTTACACCTGGCTCTGTACTCAGAAATTGCTCCTGGCAGGCTCAGGGAACCATATGGGATACCAGGGATCGAACTACGGTCATCAGTCCCGGGTTGTCTGTGTGCAAAGCAAATGCCCTACTTCTGTGCTATCACTCCAGCCCCCCCCCCCTTTTTAAAATTATTTTGACATTTGGGGCACACCCAGTGGTACTCAGGGCTCACTTCTGGCTCTGTGCTCAGAAATTATTCCTGGCAGTGCTCAGAGAACTATAAGGGATGTCAGGGATTTAGCCTGGGTTGACTGCACGCAAATGTCCTACCCACTGTCTCTGGCCTGTAGACACACAGACACACACACAGACACACACCTTTTGCACTGAAACATGATCACTCCTTACTGCTTCCTTCACACTACTCCCCCTACACACACACACACACACACACACACACACACCCTTTAGCACTGAAACCTACCTATGCTGGGAAGGGGTGGTAGGGCTCTTTACTGCTCCCTCCAAACTACTCCCTCTACATATACTACAAAAAAATAAAATCCACCCAAACAGTAACAGCATCTTCCCCACATTCAGGGGAATGTGTGCTTACAGAGCAAGCTGTGTGTGTTCAGGGGGATGGTGTGGCCCACCTGGCAGTAGCCGATGTTGGGGTTGCGGAAGGCATAGGCTGTGAGTACGCGGCGCAGTGCGGCGATTCCCATATCGTTCTGGAAGGCGGGGTGCTCAGGCATGGAGCGGTGCAGGTCACGCTCAATCTCCTCTGTGGCTAGGCTGTACTTGCCCATGGACTGTGCCACCAGGTGGGCATAGTAACCAGGGTGTGTCACCATCTCGTTCCAAGCCCCTGGTTGGGGGTGATACGGGGGCAAGAAGTCAGGTGCTGGTTTGCTTGCCCCTCCCAGGGGGATTTGGGTGGGTGTCTAGTGTATAAGAAAGAAGAAACATGAAGAGCAATAGGACAGCAGTTATGGAGGGTGCTGGCCTTAGACACGGCTGACTTTGTTAGATCCCCGGCACTCCATAGGATTCTCAGATACTGCTAGGAGTACACCTGAGTGCAGAGCCAGGAGTAAGCCTTGAGTCCTACCGGGTGTGGACCCCCTCAAAATAAAAGAAGAGAGGAGACATTTTGGAGAGAGGGATTTTGTTTCCATGCTGGTACTTTCATGGTTGTTTGCTACTGGTAGTAGGATAGTGTACCTGTCCCTCTGTTCAAATTTACCCTCTAGCCACCCTCCTGTACCCCAGGACACACTTCTGGGCAGGCTGAGACCGACCACCAGAAGCCCCAGAGCTCACCCCTCATTTCCAGCTCACCAGCTGGATGTAGGAGCCTGTTGGGGGGGGGGGGTTCCCCGGCTATTCACCTGAGAAGAGGAGCCAGAGTTCCCCGCGAAGACTTTCAGGGATCCCCTTCAGCACCAATTCCCGTGTCTTGGCAGTGCGGTACATGCACATGCCACGGCCATACTCAAAGAAATGAATGTTCCATGACTCCTCCTTCATCTTCTCCTTGGCCTGCAGGGACAGCATGGGGGAGGGGTAAGGGGACCTCTTGGGGCTGCACTGCTAGGCCCCCTCATGTGATCCATTTTTCCCAAATATAAGAAGGACCCAGCTCCAGCCCAACCCAGACTGGTACTTGAATGGTGGGTGGGGTGGGAGTATCTTGAGTACACTTGGTAAGAGCTATTTGTTCACTTAAAAAAGTAGTTTGAAGGGGCCGGGTAGGTGGCGCTGGAGGTAAGGTGTCTGCCTTGCAAGCGCTAGCCAAGGAAGGACCGCGGTTCGATCCCCCGGCGTCCCATATGGTCCCCCCAAGCCAGGGGCGACTTCTGAGCACATAGCCAGGAGTAACCCCTGAGCGTCAAACGGGTGTGGCCCAAAAACCAAAAAAAAAAAAAAAAAAAAAAAGTAGTTTGAAGAAAAAAAAAATAAGGGGCCGGGTGGTGGCACTAGAGGTAAGGTGCCTGCCTTGCCTGCGCTAGCCTTGGACGGACCGCGGTTCGATCCCCTGCTGTCCCATATGGTCCCCCAAGCCAGGAGCAACTTCTGTAGTTTGGAGGGGCTGGAGAGATAGTACAGTGGGGAGGGCACTGTGGGTATCAGGCCCCAGCACTCACCCCTTTGGCTCCCAGGTCCTCTATGGGTGTGTCCTTCTGGAAGAGTTTCAGCAGACCCTGCGAAGCTGTGGGTGCCTCCAGCACACTAGGCAGTTGGGTTTTCTCCAGGGGTGAGGAAGGGCTGGCAGGCAGTTCCGTAAACTTCTGGGGGCTCTGCAAGATAAAGTCCCTCTAGAATGAGCAATTCCCCTCCCCTTCCTGTACCCCACATAACACAGATATCACCAATAAAATCACCAACCAAAATACAAAATCCACATGCTTTGCTTTCTGGGACCAAGAGACAGTACAAGTAAGTAAAGGTGGTTGGTGGTTCTGACCTAGGTTCGGTCCCTGGCAGCCCAGAGGGATCCCGAGCACTAATAGGAGTAATCCTTGAGTAAAGAACCAAGATAAACTCTGAGCACTGACAGGTATGGCTCCCGTCCCCAAATAAATATCCCAAACCAAAAAGCTGATATTATTTCTTAGGTGGGAAGAAAGCAGAAATTCTGGCTTGATCCCCAAAAGAAGGAAGGAAGGAAGAGAGGGAGGGGAGGTGGGAGGGAAAGGAGGGAGGGAGAGAGGCAGGGAAGAAGACAAGGAAAAGTGAAGAAAACTATAAACATGATTAGGAATTAAAATTATAAACTAGGGCCTGGAGTGATAGCACAGAATTAGGGCATTTGCCTTGCATGCAACTGGCCCAGGACAGATCTGGATTCGATCTCTGGCATCTTATATGGTCACCCAAACCAGGAGCAATTTATTTTGGGGGGAGGGTCATACCTGACGGTATTCAGGGGTTCCTCCTCGTCCTGTGCTCAGAAATTGCTCCTGGCTGGCTTGTGTGCAAGATAAATGCCCTATCACTATGCTATGTCACTCTGGCCCTACCAGGAGCAATTTTTTGGGGGGCGGGTCACACCTGGCAGCGCTCAGGGGTTACTCCTGGTTCTAAGCTCAGAAATCGCTCCTGGCAGGCTCGGGGGACCATATGGGATGCCAGAATTTGAACCATCGTCCTTCAGCGTGCAAGGTAAATGCCCTAAAGCTGTGTTATCTCTCCAGCCCCAACCAGGAACAATTTCTTTATTTCTTTTTTTTTTTTTTTTTTGGTTGTTAGTATTTGGGCCACACCTAGCAGCGCTCAGGGGTTACTCCTGACTATCTGCTCAGAAATAGAAATAGCTTCTGGCAGGCATAGGGGACCATATGGGATGCTGGGATTCGAACCAACCACCTTAGGTTCTGGATTGGCTGCTTACAAGGCAAATGCTGCTGTGTTATCTCTCCAGCCCCCCCAGGAGCAATTTCTAAGTGCAGAGCCAGGAGTAACCCCTGAGTGCTGTCAGTGTGGCTCCACCCCCAAATATATAAGCTAAAATTAATATTTATAAAAATATTATTATGGGCCCGGAGAGATAGCACAGTGGCGTTTGCCTTGCAAGCAGCTGATTCAGGACCAAAGGTGGTTGGTTCGAATCCCGGTGTCCCATAAGGTCCCCTGTGCCTGCCAGGAGCTATTTCTGAGCAGATAGCCAGGAGTAACCCCTGAGCACCGCCGGTGTGGCCCAAAAAATATTATTATAAATATTTATAAATAAAAATTATATTATAAAAATAGGGGCCAGAGAGATAGCATGGAGGTGGGACATTTGCCTTGCAAGCAGAAGGACAGTGGTTCGAATCCCAGTATCCCATAAGGGTCCCCGAGCCTGCCAGGGGTGATTTTTTTTTTGTTGTTGTTTTTTGTTTTTGGGTCACACCCAGCAGCGCTCAGGGGTTACTCCTGGCTCTATGCTCAGAAATCACTCCTGGCACACTCGGGGGACCTTATGGGATGCCGGGATGAACCAATGACCTTCTGCATGAAAGGCAAATGCCTTCCTTCCATGCTATCTCTCCAGCCCCTTCAGGGGTGATTTCTTTTTTTGTTTTTTTGTTTTTGTTTTTTTTGGTTTTTGGGCCACACCTGGCGGTGCTCAGGGGTTACTCCTGGCTGTCTGCTCAGAAATAGCTCCTGGCAGGCACAGGGGACCATATGGGACACCGGGATTCCAACCACCTTTGGTCCTGGATCGGCTGCTTGCAAGGCAAACGCCACTGTGCTATCTCTCCGGGCCCTCGAGTGTGATTTCTAAGTGTAGAGCCAGGAGTAAGCCCTGAGTGTTGCTGGGTGTGACCCAAAAAACAAAAACAAAGCAAAACAAAAAAAACAATTATAGGGGCCAGAGAGACAGCATGGAGGTGGGGCGTTTGCCTTGTTGGCAGAAGGATGGTGGTTCAAATCCCAGCATCCCATATGGTCCCTCCCCTGAGCCTGCCAGGGGGTCATTTCTGAGCTTAGAGCCAGGAGTAACCCCTGAACACTGTCGGGTGTGACCCAAAATCCAAAAAAAATTTTTTTTGGATATCTCTTTATATAAATATTATACAGTTTTAGATATTCATGTTATATATTTATAAACGTATAATGATAATATAATATATAAATATTCCATGCCTGCCAGGAGTAATTCCTGAGTGAAGATCCAGGAATAACCTCTGAGCACTGCCAGATATAACCCAAAACCAAAAGTAAATATTCAAATTAGCTGAAAAGTATCTGAGGCTTGATAGGAGCTCAAAGGACTGTTAGCACAGAGGTAGGACGTTTGCCTTGTAAGCTGCTGACCCAGAACCAATGGTGGTTCAAATCTCAGCATCCCATATGGTCCCCCTTGCCTGCCGGGAGTGATTTCTGAGCAGAGATCCAGGAGTAACCCATAAGCTGCAGGGTGTGGCTCAAAAAAAAAAAACCAACAAAACCAAAACCAAAGCAAAGGACTATGCACACACAGGCTGTGCATGCTGGAGGCTTGAGTTTGACCCCAGAACCACAGATGAATGACCTCCCAAAGAGAATTATATGTGTAACTGGGAAAACATTCACTCAAGTACTAACTTTAGAAGGATTATTGTGGGCTGGGAAGAGGACTCAGAGATAGAGCACATGCACTGGATGAATATGCTGGATTCCATCCCTAGCACAGCTCCCCTCTCCCAACTAATTTGACTGGAAAAGTGAGGATATTGCAAATAAGCTTTGACACTTTTTGTTTGTTTGTTTCTGGGCCACACCCAGTGACACTCGGGGTTATTCCTGGCTAAGCGCTCAGAAGTTGCTCCTGGCTTGGGGGACCATATGAGATGCCTTACTACTTGTGCCACTGCTCTGGCCCCAAGTTTTGGCTTTTTATACTACTCTGGGGGGTCTGGGACACTCTTGGCAGTGTTAGTGGCTCTGTGCTCAACTGGACTCCCTGTTGCTGCTCAGGACCAACCCCTGATGGTTATTATTGATTATGTAGTGTCAGGGATCTAAATAATAGTGGACAGCAAGGAAGCACATCTCTGGCCCTGCAGATACTGTATTTTACAGCGTATAAGAAGACTTTTGAGGGGCCGGAGAGGTAGCATGGAGGTAAGGCATTTGCCTTTCATGCAGGAGGTCATCGGTTCGAATCCCGGCGCCCCATATGGTCCCCTGTGCCTGCCAGGAGCAATTTCTGAGCCTGGAGCCAGGAATAACCCCTGAGCACTGCCAGGTGTGACCCAAAAACCAAAAAAAAAAAAAAAAAAAGAAGACTTTTGAAACAAAAAAGTCAACCGAAAATCGGTGGTCGTCTTATACACCGAGTATATCCCGAAAAATATTTCAATATGCCGCTAAACAAAAATTGTCTGAATATTGCCACAAACCGAATTTTCCAACTCAATCCTGCACCAATCACTGCCAGGCAGCTCGGACCGCCTCTCTGACTCAGCCAATCCAAGCAGGCTTTTTATGCATACAAATTGGACAGTGTCCTGGACCTGAATCTACACTATAAAAAGCCTGCTCAGATTGGCCAGAGTCAAAGAGGATGTCTATTACAGTATAACCTTTGAACCTTTGCTTGTTGTGATTGGCTCACTGTGGTACATACAGTTGCAGCACTGGAACGTTCTGTCTGATACAACGAATATAGGCCTAAACCTATGTTTTAACTGCAAAATTAGGGGGTCGTCTTATACGCCCAGTCGCCTTATACGCTGGCAAATATGGTAAGTGTTTAGAAGAGAGCTTGATGCTGAAGAGAGTTCCATGAGTTAGAGCAAAGACTTGGTGTGGCAGGAATGAATCCCCAAAATAAAGACTGCAGGGATTGGAGGAGACCCTGGCTGAGAAAGCCTGAGCAGTAACGAGGGTTGGTCCCTCTCAGGGACCAACTAACTGCCTGGAACAGTGGTGGTAGGAGCTCCTCTGAGAGAGAGCTTGGTTTTGGGGTGAGTGGGAAGCTTGAGGGTCACCTCCACAGGGGGTGTCTGAGGTATGGTACCTCTGATCAGGCTCTGCTGGTTTCACTTCCCAGCCAGCCACTACCTGTTTCCCAAGAACCTGTCTAGCCCCTCACCTCTAGGTTGGCTCCCCAGGCCTCGTTGCTGGCCTTTGGTGCCTTGGTGGGAGTCTTCTGCAGGAAATCCGAGATCTTCTGAACCAGAAAGTCACGATCCCTCAAATTGGCAAAGAGGAAGGTCATTTTTCCACGGGTGCTGATAGACAGTGGGCTGGGCAGGACGCTGGAGCAGTCAGCCTTCTCCACGATGGTCACCTGGGAGGTGAGGGATCTGTGTGCTGGGGAATCTGTCTCTCCCCCTCAGGGACCCTACCCAGACCCTGAATCTAAGGCTGCCCTTGTGATCCAAGCCTTTGATGAAGAGTGGGACATGCAAAACAAACATTTTTTCTTTCTGCTGTTTGTTTTGGGGTCGTACTCAGTGGTGTTCAGGGCTAACTCTGGCTCTGTGGTCAGTGCTCACTCTTGGTGGGGCTTGTGGGACCCTATGGCATGCTAGGGGATCAAACCCAGGCATACAATGCCAGCACACCCCATTCTATGCACTCAGCCCCAGAAACCTTGCTTTTCTCACTGCGTGCTCCACTCCCACCCAACCCTGAGCTCCAGTGAAAGAGGGGCTCCTTAGGCAGCATTTCTCTGCTTCCAAGCTTCCCAGTAGCCAGTATTCAGAAGAGCAAACACCCGTATTGCAAGTGAACATTATGGGACATAAAGATAGGACATTGGGGTAGGCACTTGCCTTGTAAGTGGTGTCCAGCTGAGGTTCTATCCCCGGCAACCCAAATGATCCCCTGAGTACTACCAGAAGTGATTCTTGAAGCTCAGAGCCAGAAGTCAGCCCTGAGCACCACTGCGTGTGGTCCCAAAAGCAAAAATGAAAAAGGATCCTTATGACAGGTGAGCTCTCTGATCCCTGGGGACTTAGAGGCTCAGCTTCAGGGGTGTTTGGCAGGTATGGGAAAGACACAGGTAGGTGACCTGTGAGAAGGCCAAGGCCAGTGGGAGTGGGTTTGTGATGGGGTCTGTGGTCAACAAAGAGGATTTTTTTTTTGGGTTTTGGGTCACACCCGGAAGGGGTTACTCCTGGCTTCACACTCAGAAATCGCTCGTGGCAGGATCGGGGGACCATAGGGATGCCGGGATTTGAACCGATGACCTGCATGAAAGGCAAACGCCTTACTTCCATGCTATCTCTCCGGCCCCACCAAAGAGGATTTTAATGAAGCCACCTGCCCTCACCTGGGGACCTTCTGGACATTTCCGAGGTCTGGTGCCATCCCAGTCTGCCTGTTCTGCTCTTGCAAATTCTGGGGCTGGGTTTGCATCTGGAGTGCAAGGGTGGGCGGGGTGGGGCAGCGCCGAAGTATACATGTAGAGAACAGAGCTGAAGCGGATTTGGTGCTGGCGCTTACCTCCCGCAGTGGAATGATCAGGTGGCAGGCATCCTCCTCCTTGCTTGCGAAACAGATGTAGTTGCCCGAGATGAAGAGCACCCCTGGCACGTGCATCTTGTGGAAGGGCGCCCACAGTGTGCAGCTTGTGTGGCCATCCAGCCGCTCATCCAGCGGCAGCCGGAATGTGGCCCGGTAACACTCGTTCTTGGCACGCGCGTCCAGGTCTCTGCAGGGTGGATGGGCGAGGGGACAGGTGCTCAGGCTGGGACCCAGGACAGGTACGAGGTATAGCTGTGCCAGGGAACACCCCTGTGCCCTACCACCCCCAGGATCATTGAGCAGAGCAGCCTGCTTGATTTTTCACCAGAAGGATCTGGAAGCCAGAGGGCAGATCAGGCAAGGTCCCTGAGTGGTGTTTGTAGGAAGCTTAGAGTCTCTGAGCACAGGGTGTGTATGGGGCAGTGGCAGACAGGGGTGAAGGACATCTGTTTCTTCCTGCCCAGCTTTGTGGTACTTGTCTACCTCTCTGCACCCCTGCTTTTTTGGAGACCAAGGTACAGAGTAGGTAGGACTGATCATGGAGCCCCAAGCTGTTTTCAAATGGGAAAATGTCCCCCGATCCAGGGAACATTCATCTACTGGTTAGGGAAAATGTTCTGAGGCCTGGGGGGTCCCTAGCCAGTGGGCACATTCCCCACTTTCTCCAGAGGCTGACTCTGCCTAAAAGCAACCCTGCCCTGTTTTATCCTAGTTCACCTCCCTAGGTTGTGAGTCATCTTAGTCCCCAAATATAGGGGGTAAGGGTGGAGGCCTAATTTGAGCTTCTTGGAATTGAGTCTCTAGGTTCAAGTGCTTGTAACTCTGATTATGGACCTCTAAACATGCAGGCACGAAGGGACAACACACATACATAGACATTCATGCACAGAGGAAGAACACAGGCAGGCACAGTCACATACAGACAGGGCTGCACATACACAGGCATGTCTGCTTGCACTTAAAAAAGCACGCACTTATGTTCAGAAGCACACATAGCAGCCCATGAGCAATGCCCTTACATATGCATGCAGGAGAGGCATGCACACATGTAGGTATGCGTATGCACCCACACTGCGCAGGCACACAACCACACAGTGCTGAGGTGCCACCCGCACACACCCAGCACCTCCTGGCTCCCCTTCCCCTGCAGCCCCACAACCTCTGGGCCACCCACCGCTTCAGTGCGGAACTGTTCCTCTGTGCACACACAGGCCTCGGGGGTGCCTTCTCCTCGGGGAGGCTGGCGTTGTCGAGCAACTGGCGCACTGCCAGGTTGGCAAGCTGTTCCATGAGCGTGAATGTTTCGGCCACGTTGAGGAACATGGAAAAGAAGAGCTCTTGGTCGCGGGTGGCCACGCGGATGCTCTCCGGGAAGAGGAGGGTGGCATTCTTCTCCAGCCGTGTCACATCTACCCACTGCACCACAAGGCTCACTGGGATTGGGCACAGATACACTGGCTCATATAGGCTCCAGAACTGAGCCGCCCCTAACCACCCCTGTCCAGAACGTGACCATATACACATCCTGCTGTGCTGTGTTGTGTGGGAGGCAGTTAGAGCAGCTCTATATTCCCAGCCCCCTGAGCGAGCACCCAGTTCCCAGGAAGGGCTTCCTGTTGGGGCACAAAAGGCCAGTGGCAGTGGAGCACTGGCTTGAGAGCTTGGGGTGTAAAGTACAGGGAAAGGGAGTAGTGGATGGATGTGTGCACAGAGAGTGTGGATCCTGTGCTCGGTGTGTGTTTCATGCATGTACAAGTGCATGATGTATGCCCATATAAACCATCAGTGTGTGCAGGGTGGGTGTAGGCATGATATGCTACATGGTGTGTACATGGTAAGTATTGCTTGGTGTGTTTACATTGTGGATATATACATGATTAGCATGTTTGGGTGGTGGTTGTGTACAGGATGTGTATACGAGTTATACCTGGTGGGTTTGCACACTGGTTTGTGCAATAAGGGTGTATAGTAGGTTGTGTATGAGATGGTTGTGTACCTGGTTAGTGTTTATGGTGGGTGTGTACTTGATGGCTGTGTTTGTACCTGGTGGTGTGTCTGTGCTAGGTGTGGACATGGCAGGTATGGTCACAGCAATAACTAGGCATATTAGGTTCAGCAGAGGCAATTCTGGGGACAGACAACCTGGGGCCTCCCAAGTTTCCTAGGGTAGCAGATGGCTTCAGTGGAGTCCTTAAGCTAAGGCCCAGCCATAAGAAGCTGCAGACCCTCTGGAGCCCCTGACCCCACCCTGTGTGTGTGTGTGTGTGTGTGTGTGTGTGTGTGTGTGTGTGTGTGTGTGTGTACTCTAGGATTTCGAGGTGTGTGTGTGTGTGTGTGTGTACTCTAGGATTTCTCTAGGGGGCTCACCTTCCTTGCCCAGCAGGAAGGAGTAGAAGCAGAGGTGGTTGACGGAGAGATAGAGCCAGCCCTGACGGGGTACATGGCCCTTCCAGAAGCTGCAGGAGTAATAGTTGACCAGCCGTTCCCCCTCTGGCATGCCAAACTGTTTGCGCATCTTCAGCTCCGCCTCCTTGAACTTCCCGGGGTCCTCATCTCCCTGAGCTGGGAGCCCTTTGTTCTCCTCAGCAATGATGCCCTGCAGAGGATGGGGCACAGGAATCCTGGTGGGAGGCTGGAAGCTGTGTATGTGCGCGCGCGCGCTGCCTGCATATGTGTGTGTGTGTGTGTGTGTGTGTGTGTGTGTGTGTGTGCGTGCGCGCGCGCGCGTGCGCATGTGCAAATGTGCCTGTGTGCATTCACAGGCCAGACAGGAACATGCTGAGATATTTGAATGGACCAAAATGATAGCACAGCAAGTAGGACATTTACCATGCACACAGCAGACCCAGGTTCGATCCATGGCATCCCAAATGATCCCCAATATGGATATCTGAGAGCAGAGCCAGGAGTAACCTCCTGAGTGCTTGCCCATGTGGCCCTTCCCCCCCCAATATCAAGTTTCCTATATCACCTTGAGAGTCTCCATTGTGATCTGAGCCCTGATTTAAGCCTGAGACACTTGGGCTTTTATTATTATTATTATTTTGTTCTGTTTGAGGGGGGGTCACCACCAAGTATGCTAAGAGCGACACATTCCTGGCTCAGTGCTAGAGGTGAGGGTTATTCCAGGAAGTGCTGGGAAATTCGGGGACCATGTGGTGCCAGAGACAGAACTCTAGATCTGTTGCATGCTAAGCCATCACGCCAACCCTTTGAGCTGTCTCCCCAGACAACCAGAGATTTTCAGATGTGGGATGCCCTCATTTTAGCTGAAGTCTATGTTATCATTCTGATATCCTAATGAGCTACTTTTGGGTTGTTGTTTCATTTGGGGGCCACACTTGGCAGTGTTCAGGGAGTTACCCCTGACTCTATGTTCAGGAATTACTCCTGGGACCACATGGGATGCCTAAAATAGAACCCAGGTTGTCTGTGCAAGGCAAGCAACCTCGTCTCTATACTGTTGCTCTGGCCCCCAAATGGTCTGAATTTTATCCTAACAGTATCCTGTCTTTCCCCCATCTAAATTTTTTCACTTCAGGGTGTATGCTTGTATGTATATGTACACTCTCTAGGTTGTGTTGTGCTGGGGATGGCAAACTGCAACTGGGAACAAGCAGACTGTGAATGGTGCCAGGGATCCAATTAGTACCCTCACACCTGATCGAAAGTATCTGCCAGGCAGATGCTTCTCCCTCTTCTTTTTATTTATTTTTGCCACACCCGGTAATGATCAGGGGTTACTCCTGGCTATGCACTCAGAAATCGCTCCTGACTTGGGGGACGGTATGGGATGCAAACTGCAGTCCATCCTAGGCTAGCGCATGCAAGGCAGATGCTTTATTGCTTGTGCCACCTCTCCGGCCCCTATTCTCCCTTTTCTTATTAGTTAATTAATTTAGAATTTGCTGCTACACCCTGCAGTGCTCAGGGTCACTCTTGATGAGCTGTGAGGGGACCCTATGGGAGGCCAGAAATAAAACCCTGGTCAGTCTGTGCAAGCAATGTGTCCTACTTGCTGTACCATTTCATTTGTTTTGTTTGTTTGTGCCTCCTCTATTATTATTTATTTATTTATTTTGGTTTTGGGGCTACACCGTGTGACACTCAGGGGTTACTCCTGGCTATGCACTCAGAAATCACTCCTGGCTTGGGGGGACCATATGGGATGCCGGGTGATCGAACCGCAGTCCGTCCTACACTAGCACAGGCAAGGCAGACACCCTACCACTACTGCCACCACTCCAGCCCTGCCTCCTCCCTTTCTTTCTTTCTTTTTTTGGGGGGAGACCACACCTAGTAACGCTCAGGGGTTACTCCTGGCTATGCACTCAGAAATTGCTCCTGTCTTGGGGAAGCTATGGGACACCAGGGGATCGAACTGCAGTTCGTTCTAGGCTAACGCATGCAAGGCAGACGCCTTACCCCTTGCACCACTGCTACAGCCCCTGCCTCCTCCTTTTAAGCATTTGCTTTATTATTGTCCAACTCACATAATTCTCAACCTGGATTATTTTTTATTTTTTATTTCTTTTGGTTTTTGGGTCACACCCGGCAGTGCTCAAAGGTTACTCCTGGCTCTATGTTCAGAAATTGCTCCTGGCAGGCTCGGGGGACCATATGGGATGCCGGGATTTGAACCACCATCCTTCTGCATCTAAGGCAAACAGCTTACCGCTGTGCTATCTCTCTGACCCCTCAACCTGGATTATTCTAGCTACAACTCATGGTATCTCACAACTTGCTTAGGAGGAAAGAAGCCTGCTTTATTCTCTGCCTATTTCCCTGGTAAGAGAGGGGATCCCAGGTCTCAATCCCTTGAACTGCAAAATGTAGAGAAAACAGCTGATGACTAGAAAGTTCTAAGGTTTGCAATTCACCAAGGCCTGCCCCAAGCAACTTTGCCCTCCTCAGAGTCAAACTTAAGTAAGGGAACAATGAGGGAAAAAAAAAACCACAGTGACATGGGTTGAACCTATAGTACAGTGGAGAAGGCATTTGCCTTGCACTTGGCCTACCCAGGTTCAATCCCTGGTGCAGGGGTGACGAATGCTCCAGGCCAAAATGAATGCTGCTCTTTGCCTCTTATCATTCTTTTTTTGTTGTTGTTTTTGGGCCACACCCAGCTGTGCTCAG
Organism: Suncus etruscus; assembly: GCF_024139225.1. Classification (NCBI taxonomy): domain Eukaryota; kingdom Metazoa; phylum Chordata; class Mammalia; order Eulipotyphla; family Soricidae; genus Suncus; species Suncus etruscus. The sequence goes on along the minus strand of NC_064855.1, from coordinate 33,366,123 downwards.
GGGTTACTCCTGGCTGTCTGCTCAGAAATAGCTCCTGGCAGACACGGGGAACCAACCATCTTTGGTTCTGGATCAGCTGCTTGCAAGGCAAACACGCTGTGCTATCTCTCTGGCTGCCTCTTATCATTCTTTTGTATACTATGGCTCTTTGCCAAGTTTGGATTTTGTTCTGCTGCTTCTGAGGAGGGACCTCTGAGGAGAGATCTCCGGCGCTAGTCCCGCCCCCAGGCTGCGTCATCCTGTCTCCCATCCCTCGGAAACAACTGCACGGGCTAGTGAGCAGGGGACTTGGGTGTCACATGTTGTGTCACATCTTGCCATGAGTTCTTAGTGTGGAGGACGCAGCACACCCTCACCATCACTGCAGGATTTTGACCTTCACTCAAAATGGCAAAATGCAATATGTGTTTAATAGATTATTGTTAAAATTATATGCTTTTGTGTGAGTGTTTGTCTGTTTTGGCAGGTCACTGCGTGGTGTGGCTCTCTGACTCTCACAGTTTAAAATTTTGGCTCTTTATGTCAAACTTGTTTGCCACCCCTGCCCTGGTGTCTCATATGGTACCCAAGTATCATCAGGAGTGATTCTTCTTTTTTTTTTTCCTTTGGTTTTTGGGCCACACCTGGCGGTGCTCAGGAGTTAATCCTGGCTGCTCAGAAAAAGCTCCTGGCAGGTACGGGGGACCATATGGAACACCGGGATTCAAACCAACCACCTTAGGTCCTGGATTGCAAGGCAAACACTGCTGTGCTATCTCTCCGGGCCCATCAGGAGTGATTCTTGTGTTTAAATACAGTCCTGAGCACTAAAAACTGGGTATAACTCCCAAAAGAAACAAAAAAGTCATAGGCACAGATACATATTCCAGATAATGGTTAAGTATGCCTCAGAGAGAAAATAAGATATGACCTTGCCATCAGCTTTAGGTGTATGGTAGCAATGGCCCTAACCAGTATATTAAGATATTCCAAGGGGTCGAAGAGATAACATGGAGGTAGGGCGTTTGCCTTCCATGCAGAAGGATGGTAGTCCAAATCCTGGCATCCCATACGGTCCCCTGAGCTTGCCAGGAGCGATTTCTGAGTGTAGAGCCTGGAGTAACCCCTGAGCACTGCCGGGTCTGACCCAAAAACCAAAAACCAAAAAAAGATATTCCAAGAAGGAGCTGGAGAGAGAGAATAGGGTGGAGATACTAGCTAATTCCAGTTTCTTGCTTTTTTGTTTGTTTGTTTGTTTTTTTGGGTCACACCCAGTGGTGCTCAGGAGTTACTCCTGGCTATGCACTCAGAAGTCACTTCTGGCAGGCTTGGGGGATCATATGGGATGCCAGGATTTGAACCGGGGTCTGTTCTGTGTTGGCCGCATGCAAGGCAAACACCTTACCTCTGTGCTATTGCTCTGGCCCCCAGTTTTTTTTCCCCCAGCTAATCTCAGTTTCATTTACTGGTCACTGCATATGGTTCTAGAGTGTTACTGAGGCTGGGATGGAGCCCTGAGCTCAGAATCAGGAATAAGGGGCTGGAGCGGTGGCGTAAGCAGTAGCCTAGGACAGACCACGATTCGATTCCCCGGTGTCCCATATGGTCCCCCAAGCCAGGAGCGATTTCTGAGTGCATAGCCAGGAGTAACCCCTGAGTGTCATTGGGTGTGGCCCAAAAATAAAAAAATTAAGAATCAGGAGTAAGGGGCCGGGCGGTGGCGCTCGAGGTAAGGTGCCTGCCTTACCTGCGCTAGCCTAGGAGACGGACCGCGGTTCGATCCCCCGGCGTCCCATATGGTCCCCCAAGCCAGGAGCGACTTCTGAGCGCATAGCCAGGAGTAACCCCTGAGCATCACAGGGTGTGGCCCAAAAACCAAAAAAAAAAAAAAAAAAAAAAGAATCAGGAGTAAACCTTGAGCACTGCTGGGTGTGACACCCCCCCCAAATAACACAGAGAAACAAAATAAATAGATAAAAAGAGGGGCCAGAGCGGTGGCGCAAACAGTCGGGCATCTGCCTTGTCCATGCTAACCTAGGACGGACTGCAGTTCGATCCCCCAGTGTCTCATATAGTCCCTTAAGCCAGGAGAGACTTCTGAGCACATAGTCGGGAGTAGCCCCTGAGCTTCATTGGGTGTGACCAAAAAACAAACAAGGGGCCCAGAGAGATAGCACAGCGGCATTTGCCTTGCAAGCAGCCGATCCAGGACCAAAGGTGGTTGGTTCGAATCCCGGTGTCCCATATGGTCCTCCGTGCCTGCCAGGAACTATTTCTGAGCAGACAGCCAGGAGTAACCCCTGAGCACCACCGGGGTGTGGCCCAAAAACAAAAAACAAAACAGAACAAAACAAAATAGTAGTTTATTTCTTTGGGGGCACACCTGGCCATGCCCTAAGGATCAAGTGGGTCAGGGAGTCAGCTTTATGCCTTACCTATGTGCTATCTTGCTAGCTGCTTGTTTTTGTGTTTTTGGTTTTTTTTTTTCTTGCCAGGCAAAAGATCTAGAAAGAGTTCAGGAGGTTCATTTCTTTGCCCACTGTCTTGAGGTAGAGAATAGAAAGACCCAGTGGTGGGGGTTGGAGGGTAGGGCATTTGCCTTGCACGTAACTGACCTGAATTCGATCCCCAGCATCCCTGAGCACCACTAGAAGTAATCTCTAAGCAGAGAACCAGAAGTCATACCTGAGCACTGCCAGATGTGTACAAAAAAATAAATAAAAATAAAAAAATTATAAAAAGGGGCCGGACTCCCGCCCTCACGTTGGCTCTCCCTCTCCGGTCTCTCTTCTCTCTCCTACTCTGTCTTTTTATCTCCTCTCTCCCCTCTTCTCTCCTTTCTTCTCTCGTCTGTCTCTCCTTTCTTTTCTCCTCTCTTCTCTGTCTCCTTTTCTTTTTCTCTTCTCTCTTTTCTTCTCATTCTGTCTCTTCTCTCCCTCCTCTCCTTTCCTACTCTCTCTCTTTCCTCTCTTCCTCCTTTCTCTCGTCTCTTCTCTGTCTCTCTTCTCTCTCCTACTCTCTTTTTATCTCCTCTCTTGTCTCTCCTCTCCTACTGTCTCTCCTCTGTTCTCTTCTTTCTCTCCTCTCTCTCCCCTTTTCTTTCTTCTCTCCCTCCTCTCCTACTCTCCTCTCTAAAAAAGGAGAAAAAAAAAAAAAAGGAGCCGGAGAGATAGCTTGGAGGTAAGGCATTTGCTTTAAATGCACAAGGTTGGTGGTTCAAATCCCAACACTGCATATGGTCCCCCAGCCTGCCAGAAGTGATTTCTGAGCGTAGAGCCAGGAGTAACCCCTGAGCGTGGCAGGGTGTGACCCAAAAACCAAAAAGAGAGAGAGAGAGAGAGAGAGAGAGAGAGAGAGAGAGAGAGAGAGAGAGATCAAGCTGGGTAAGGGACAGTAGTGCTGGCTGGCTGACAAGAATCAGTAATGCAGTGGAGCCCAGTTTCTACCTCTAAGAAATGAGGCTGCAGCTCATCACCCTATGTGGCTTGGTGCAGGATCAATTGTGATACACAGGGCTAGTGTGAGAAATAGCAACACTTTTTCCTACTCCCCAACTCCAACTCCTGTCAGGGATGTTGCTTGAGGGGGGAAAGGCACCAATCTGGCAGGGGTGAGGCACTTTATTGGAGACTTGGTATCACCTTGTAGGCCCCGCAAGTAGCTTGAGTATGGCCTGGCCCATCCTACCCCCTTGATTTGAAAGGTTGAAGGTGCCTTACGTGGATCTTGCCCTTAACAAAGGTGGTGATATCTTCCTCGTTGTCAAAGATAGCCAGAGTCTGAAGCAAGTTACTTTCCAGCCATTCCCAGTACCTGGTGATCTCTTTGCGAGAAGAACCTAGGGGAGGTAAGGATCGATGGTGAGGGAGATTAAGAGAGGGTAGGCTCATAAAAGTCCCGAGGTTTGGCCCAGAGATAGTCCAGGGGCCAAGGTGCTTTTTTTACTTTGTGGATGGACAATGAAGGTTTTTATTTTGCTTTGTTTTTGGCCACACCTGGCGGCACTCAGGGGTTACTCCCAACTCTGCACTCAGAAATCACTCCTGGCAGGCTTGGGGGCTAATATAGGATGCCCGGGGATCAAACTTGAGCTACGTGCTCAAGTTGGCTATGTGCAAGGCAAACACTGTGTTATTGCTCCAGCCCAACAATCTAGGTTTAAATCTTCACTCAGCACTGCATAGCTTCCCTGGGGACCAGTAGGAGACACCCCTGATCACAAGTTAGAAATAGTGTCTGAGAGGCCAGAGCGATAACACACAGCTGCCCAGGGCGGACCTAGGTTTAATCCCTAACTTCCCATATGGTCCCCCAAGCCAGGAGCTTTTTCTGAGCACATAGCCAGGAGTAACTCCTGAATGTCACTGGGTTGGCCCAAAAACCAAAAACTAAAACCAAAAAATAAAAAAGGAAATAGTGTCTGAGCAGTACCACCAAGGGTCATCCCTGAGTACTACACCAGGAGTAATTCCTCTGCAGTGCCAGGATGTGACCCACCCCCTTGGTCCAAAACACACACACACACACACACACACACACACACACACACACACACACACACACACACACACACCTCAATACACACAGCAGGCTTCATCACAGGCTCCACAGTGAAAGCAGACTAGAGAGACAGGACTAGGATAAGGTGCTGGCTTTGTATGCAGCTGACCTAGTTTGATTCCTAGCATCCTATGGGGGTCCCAAGTGTCTACCCAGCATTTTTTTTGGGTGGGGGGGCACACTTAGCAATGTTCTTAAATTACCCCTGGCTCTGCACCCAGGATTATTTCTGTCAGTGCCTAGGGATCATATGAGATGTTGGGGACTGAACCCAGGTCGGGCGAGTGCAGCCCTCCCCACTGTACTATTTCTCTGACACCACCACAGTCAGGAGCTCTGAACACAGACTTGAGGTCCTACCTTAAAACACTGCACACTGATTCAAATACTAATCTCTAAACCTCAAACCAACTAATTTGAGAGAAAACAGGACACGTGGGGCAGGTGCAGACACGGTAAAACCAAGAACCACTCTTCTCCTCTTCCTCCCTCCCATTTGTGTTGGTACACCTGGCGCCCAGTTCTGGGCCACACATAGATTAAGACCACACAAGCTGGGGCCAGAGTGATAGCACAGTAGTAGGGCTTTTGCCTTGCATGTGGCCAACCCAGGACAGACCCTGGTTTGATTCTGGCATCCAATATGATCCTCTGAGCTTGCCAGGAGCAATTTCTGAGTGCAGAGTCAGGAGTAATCCCTGGGCACAGCTGGGTGTGACCCCTAAATCCCCCCCCTCAAAAAAAGACCACACAAGCTGGAAAATAGGTCCCTGTTTTGGCTCAGGGTTGTGGATTAGCAGCCAAGTGACAGTCTGACCAGTGAGGATCTGGTCCCTGCAAGCACCAAATGAAATAATCACCTAAGAAGAGAGAATGGAGGAGCCGGAGAGATAGCATGGAGGTAGAGCGTTTGCCTTGCATGCAGAAGGATGGTGGTTCGAATCCCAGCATCTCATATGGTCCCACGAGCCTGCCAGGAGCAATTTCTGAGCGTAGACCCAGGAGTAACCCCTGGGTGCTGTTGAGTGTGACCCAAAAACAAAAAACCAAAAAAAAAAAAAAAAAAAAAAAAGAAGGGGATCGAGTGACAGTATAAACCAGTGGTCGGCAACCTTTTTTTTTCAATTGAGCCAAATCTCACCAAAACCACGATTGAAATTTATTTTGAGAGCCACACAGGGCACGCACTGACAGAGGCTAGGAGCAGAGTCCTGACTCCTGGAGCAGCCGCCCAGCACACAGAAGAGCCAAATTAAAAGTGTAAAGAACTGGGGCCGGGGCCGGGAAGGTGACGCTAAAGGTAAGGTGTCTGCCTTGCAAGTGCTAGCGTAGAACGGACCGTGGTTTGATCCCCTGGCGTCCCATATGGTCCCCCCAAGCAAGGGGCGATTTCTGAGCCCATAGTCAGGAGTAACCCCTGAGCGTCAAACGGGTGTGGCCCAAAAACCAAATAAAGAAAGAAAGAAAGAAAGAACTGGGGCCGGAGAGATAGCATAGCAGTAAGGCATTTGCCTTAGATGCAGAAGGATGGTGGTTCAAACCCCAGCATCCCATATGGTCCCCCGAGCCTGCCAGGAGCGATTTCTGAGCGTGGAGCCAGGAGTAACTCCTGAGCGCTGCCGGGTGTGATCCAAAAATCAAAAAAAAAAAAAAAAAAAAAAGTGTAAAGAGCCACATGTGGTTTGTGAGCCGCAGGTTGCCGACCACTGGTATAAACAGTTAAGGCACCTGCGTTGCAAGCAGCTGACCTTGGTTTGATACTCGGTATCCCATATGGTCCCTACAGCACTGCCAGGAATAATTTCTGAGGACAAAGCCCAGAGTCACACCTAAGTGGGTATGGCCAAAAAGAAAAAACAAAAAGAAAAAAAAAGCAAGAGCTAGAAAGATAGGGGAGTGGGCAGGAAGAATCGGGATACCTTGGACCTCAGCCAGGCTGTAAAAGGGGAACTTCATCTGCTCTTGGAGGAAGAAGTACTTCCTCCCAGGAAGAAAATGGGAGGCGGGGGTGCAGGATGAGGCAGCAGTAAAGGTTCTAGAACAGTGGTCAGCAACTTTTTTTTTCAACTGAGTCAAATGTTGCCAAAACCACGATTGAAATTTATTTTAAGGGCCCGGAGTGATAGCACAGCTGCCTTGCAAGCAGCAGATCCAGGACCAAAGGTGGTTGGTTCAAATCCCAGTGTCCCATATGGTCCCCCGTACCTGCCAGGAGCTATTTCTGAGCAGACAACCAGGAGTAACCTCTGAGCACCGCCAGGTGTGGCCCAAAAACCAAAAAAAAAAAAAAAAAAAAAAAGAAATTTATTTTGAGAGCCACACAGGGCGCGCACTGACAGAGGCTAGGAGCAGAGTCCTGACACTTGGAGTGGCCGCCCGGCACACAGAAGAGCCAAATTAAAAGTGTAAAGAGCCACGTTGCAGCTTGCCGATTGCAGGTTGCCAACCACTGTTCTCGAAAGTGCCCTGAGCGGGGACTTTGCCAAGGCTGTGGATTCCTGAGATCCAGTCAGGAGGGAGTCATAGAGTAAGGGGCGTGGGGGAGCCTGAGGGGCTTGTAGAAGCCCAGAGCTCCACTGTCTGCAGACATGCTGGGGCAGTAACAGACAAGCCTCAAACTCTCTCCCACACCCTCTGGCCAGGACCCTCACAGCCCCACATTCTCCCACACAGACACCTGGGCTGGGACCCCCGACCCTTCTACACTTTCCACACTCACTTGGGCTTGGAATCCCACCTCTCTTCCCCCAAGCAAGGAAACAAACCTCTCAAGGTTTTGACTCACAGGTCACTCTCCCGTCTGGACATTTTCACTTTTAGGTTTTGTTTGGGGCTCACACCCAGCAGTGTCTGTTTCTTCCTGGCTCTAAGCTCAGTGATCACTGTGTGTGTGTGTGTGTGTGTGTGTGTGTGTGTGTGTGTGTGTGTGTGTGTGTGTGTGTGTGTGTGTGGTGGTGGTGATGGTGGTGGTGGTGGTGGTGGTGGTGGTGGTGGTGGTGGTGGTGGTGGTGGTGGCGGCGGCGGTGGTATTCTATATTTCCAGGGATAGAATCTAGTGCTCCTGGAGCTTTAGACTCTACACACAGCCCTGGGAACCAATTGCCTAGCCTTTGCTCACCCTTTGCAGTGGCAGCCAGATCAAGATTTGGGGGTGGGGCCGGCGAGGTGGCGCTAGAGGTAAGGTGTGTCTGCCTTGCAAGCGCTAGCCAAGGATCAGGACTGCCCGGTGTCCCATATGGTCCCCCCAAGCCAGGGGCAATTTCTGAGCGCTTAGCCAGGAGTAACCCCTGAGCATCAAATGGGTGTGGCCCGAAAAAAAAAAAAAGATTTAGGGGTGGAGGAAGGGTCACCTCTTCCTTTAGGTGAGCAGGTGTAAGACAGGAGCCATTGAGTAAAGAGAATTCACTACAGGGACCTGAGAGAGAACTCCTCAGATCTAACTCCCTCCTGAGTACCATCAAGGTTGCTCCTGAGTACAGAGCCAGAAGTAGCACCAGAAAAACTAGCAGGTAAGGCCCAGCCAACTATCTGCACGAAAGTGGGTATGAGATCAGAGACATTGCTCATGGGATGGGGGGTACCCTCAGAGAGACTTAGGGTCAATGTGCCAGCGCTAAGCAGCTAAGGTATCTCCTTTTTTTTTTGGATTTTGGGTCACACCCAGCAGCGCTCAGGGGTTACTCCGGGCTCCACACTCAGAAATCACTCCTGGCAGGCTCAGGGGACCATATGGGATGCCGGGATTCGAACCAATGACCTTCTGGGCCTTTCTTTTTCTTTTTTTTTTTTTTGGTTTTTGGGCCACACCCGTTTGATGCTCAGGGGTTACTCCTGGCTATGCACTCAGAAATCGCTCCTGGCTTGGGGGGACCATATGGGACACTGGGGGATCAAACCACGCGGTCCGTCCTACGCTAGCACTTTAATGCCACCTTCCCAGCCCCTCAATGACCTTCTGAATGAAAGGCAAACGCCTTACCTCCATGCTAGTCTCCGGCCCTAAGGCATCTCTTAATCTGGGCAGGCAGTGAATGTGCATGGTATGGTGCTGGGGACCAGCATGGGGACAGGACAAGGTGGTGCCTTGTTACTTCGGGTGCTGGGGCCATCTTTCTAGCTTTTTTTTTTTTTTTTTGGCCATACCCACTCAGGAGTGCCTCTGGGCTCTGCATTCAGAACTTATTCCTGGCAGTGCTTCAGGGACCATATGAGATACCGAGGATGGAACCCAGGTCCGCTGCTTGCAAGGCAAGTGCCTTAACAGCTTATATTGTCACTTCAGCCCCTTTTTTTGTTTTTTTGGTTTTTGGGCCACACCCGTTTGACGCTCAGGGGTTACTCCTGGCTATGCGCTCAGAAATTGGCCCTGGCTTGGGGGGACCAAATGGGACGCCGGTGTATCAAACCGCACTTGCAAGGTAGACATCTTACCTCTAGCGCCACCTTCCCGGCCCCTTGCCTTTTTTGGGGGGGGGGCACACCTGGTGAAACTCGGGGGCTACTCCTGGCTATGCATTCAGAAATCGCTCCTGGCTTGGGGAACCAGATGGGACGCCGGGGAATCGAACCACAGCCATCCTAGGCCAGTGCTCGCACGGCAGACGCCTTACACTCGTGCCACAACTCTGGCCCCTAGCTCCTTTTCTTAGGTGATTATTTCGGGGCTGGAGGCGGAACAAGGGAGAAGATCCACTGGGATGGAACAAGGGTGGGACTCGAGAGGCATCACATTTAGTTCACCCCCCAGCCTGTCTCCTCCCTCCTCTGAGCCAACCCCGGACTTAGGTCACCTACCGCATGCCACTGTCCAGTAAATCTGCGAGTCTTGGGTTTGGTGTAGAATACGGTATGGCGCCACACGAGCACTGGAGTCCAGCACCACATCCAGGGTTCCCACAAGGAGACCTGAAGATCAGGCAGAAGTGGGTAATGAAGGCTGGAGGGACCGAGGAAAAGAGAGGAATCCCCAAAGTCCAGCAGTGCAGGAGATATTCCAAACTTCCCTCCATTGGGGAGAGCACACCAAGGGGTATGATGCTCTTTCAGGTCAGCAGGATCCTGGGGGACAGGGTCACCCAGCCTGTGACAGTTCAAGTTACAGAACCTGGGTCAATCAAAGCCCAGGCCTGAGCCCCCAGCTCTTGGACTCATTTCACGGGACCCAGCAAAAGACATTCCTGACCTGGGGGGGGGGGCACAAAAGGGCTGGAGAGTTGAAAGCACATTTTGCACATGGGAGCCCCAGGTCCCAATATTGGGAATAACCTCTGAATATCAGTTGCCCCAAATAAATAAACAAAAATATTTGACTTCTTGGGGGTTGGAGAGGTAGCACAGCAGGTACACATGGCTGACCCAGTTTCAATCCTAAAAATCCCACAAGGTCCCCAAAGCCCGTCAGGAATTATTTTTGAGTGCAGAGCCAAGAGGAACCCCTGGGCGCTAACAGATGTGGCTCAAAAGCAAAAACAAAACAAACAAACAAAAAAGACTTGACTTCTCTCAAGGCTGTGAGCAGTTGTATCTGTCCCATCACAACCCCCACCGCAGCTAGAGAGGGTAGCACAAAGGGAAAGGGGCTTATTTCGCACTAGGTTTGATCTTTAGCACCGTACCCTAAAGACCACCAGCGTGCACATCAGAAAACAGCTGGATGTGGATCTGATACACCACCTCCCAATAAAGAAAATTAAGACAAACACTTTTCAGGGTGCTAGATTGAAATAGCACAGCAGGTAGGGTGTTTGCCTTACACATGACCTATCCTGGATTAATCCCTGGTATCTCCTATAGTACCCCAAACCTGCCAGGAATCATTTCTAAGCACAGAGCAAGGAGTAACCCCTGAGTATTGCTGGGTGTGGTCCAAACAACCCTCCAAAAATTCACTTCTCTGGGAAGCTTCTGAACTTCCTGGTTCTTAGAAATACCACAGAGTCCTCCAAGCAGCTTGGAGGCTCCAAGCTCTAACACCGGGCACTCTGAGCCCAGAGCCAGGAGTGATCCCTGAGCACAGGACCAGGAAGTAACCCTGAACGCAACTGAATGTAGCCTAAGAACCAAAAACCGGGCCCGGAGAGATAGCACAGTGGTGTTTGCCTTGCAAGCAGCCGATCCAGGACCAAAGGTGGTTGGTTCGAATCCCGGTGTCCCATATGGTCCCCTGTGCCTGCCAGGAGCTATTTCTGAGCAGACAGCCAGGAGTAACCCCTGAGCACCGCTGGGTGTGGCCCAAAAAACAAAACAAAACAAAACAAAAAAAGAACCAAAAACCAAAAAAGTAATGGGGGCCCACGGAGAAAGGATAGTGGGGAAGGTGCTTGCTTTGTACGCAGCCAATCTGGATTCTATCTCTGGCACCCAATAGGGTTCCCCGAGTCACTCCAGGTGTGATCCCTGAGCAAAAGCCTGAAGAACGCCTTGAGTCCTGCTCGTTGTGAAACCTGAACCCAGAGCCAGGAGTGATCCCAGAGCAAGGAGTGCTCCCAAAGTAGAGCCAGGAGTGATCTTTTTTGGTTTTTTTTTTTTTGGGTCACACCCGGCAGCGCTCCCGGCAGGCTCGGGGGACCATTTGGGATGCCGGGATTCGAACTAGCGTCCTTCTGCATGCAAGGCAAATGCCTTACCTCCATGCTATCTCTGCGGCCCCAGGAGAGATCTTGAGCACAGGACCAGGAATGAGTCTCTGAGCACAAGATCCACCGTCCCACATGACAAACCACAGTGACGAGCAATCACGTCGCTGATGGTGTGCTGGGACAGCCCTGCAGAGGGAAGACACCCCCCACCCCACGGTGGGCCCGGTTTCCCACGGGTCACCCACGAGCCAAGGTGCCTAGACGGTCTGTCCAGAAACAGTTTGACAGTTTGGGGCCCCGAGGGAGAAAGCGGTGCCCGCCCGTTCAGGACCTGGAACGCTGCTTATCTGGGGACACCCGGGCCACAAGACACGGGCAAGTGGGGGGATGCGATGGGAGTCACTTGGTCAGTGGGAGGATTGGGGTGGCAGAGGAAGCACCAGCGCGATCTCCCGGACATTCCACAGTCCAGCCCTGGGGTCCAGGAAGGGACCCGCCGGGTGGGGGGGCCGGGGAGGAGGCGGAGGCTGAGGCGATCCTGAAGGCTGACGGCCTCCACTGGGGCGCTGCTGAGCCCCACACCCACCCGCCAAGTCCCGGCCTGCAGCCCCCAGACTCCACCCCGGCCCACGGCCCACGGCCCCCGCCCTGGCCGCGCGCTGACGTGCACGCAGTCCAGCGTCGCGCCGAGGCCGGGCCTGACCCGGGTCACCCGCTCGCTGCCCGGGCCGGGCCGCCGCCGCCGCCGCGCGCCTCTCACCCGTGAGCCCGCCGCCTTTGCCGTGCCCCCGGCGCCGCTGCAGCAAGAAGAAGGGGTTGGCCCGCTCCGTCACCCACAGAGCGTTGGCCACCAGCACCTCCTCCGGCGCCAGCCACATCGTGGACGCTCGCTCGGGCCGAGGCCCGCCAGGCGGAAGCGCCGCCACAGTCTGCGCGCAGGGCGAGCGGCGGGAGGCGGGGCCTAGATGACAGGGCGTGGCCATGGAGGGCGGAGTCAGTTTGGGGCGTGGCTGCGTCAGATTAGGGGGCGTGAGCCAAACTTGGAGGCGTGGCCACGGGGCCTGAGCCAGATCCGGGGCCGTGGCCACGAAGGTCTTGGCCAGGTTCGGGGGCGTGGTCATGGAGGGCTGAGTCAAATTAGAAGCGTGGTCACGGAGTGAGGTGTCGGACTCGAGGGCGTGGCCGCGGGGGCTGAGCCAGATAGGGGCGTGGCTACGGGGTCGAGTCAGGTCAGGGGGAGGGGCCATGGAGGGTTGAGCCAAATTAGGGGCGTGACCACAGGGTGCTACGTCGGCTGAGCCAGGTAAGGGGGCGTGGCCACCGGTGGCTTAGATCGGTTCAGGGGCGTGGTCACGGGGTTGAGCCAGAGCAGGGCGTGGCCACGGAGGATTGAGCTGGGCCGGGGCGTGGCCGCGAGGGCCTAGTTAGAACGGGGCGGGGCTTCGAGGGCCGAGTCAGGCCTAGGGGGCGGGGCGAGGTGCCCGAGTGGAGACCGCAGCGTCTAGAAGTGGGCCTGCCGGGTGGGCGAAGTCAAAGCGGAGCGAATCCGTCTCGTGATCTGGGCGGGACCCAGCGGAATGAACAAGCAGGTGGCGCCCTCTGGCGACTGTCCTCTGCGCTCACAAAACCCCAGTGAAACGAACCAATTTCAGTGGAGCAAATCCAGACTTGTGCTGCACCCTGGTGTTTTTTTTGTTTGTTTGTTCAGTGATAACCTGTCAAGGTTTTGAGGGTAAAGAAACTGTGTTTGGGAGATCGTCCAATAGGGAGAGCTCTTGCCTTGCAAAATAAAATGCAAAAGAGAAGAAAACAAGGGACCGGAGACATAGCATGGAGGTAAGGCATTTACCTTTCATGCAGAAGGTCATTGATTCGAATCCCGACGTCCCATATGGTCCCTTGAGCCTGCCAGGAGCGATTTCTGAGCATAGAGTCAGGAATACCTTCTAAGCGCTGCAGGGTGTGACCCAAAAACAAAAACAAAAAAAGAAAGAAAAGAAAACAAAATAAAATGCAGGGCTGGAGGGATAACACAGAATGAAGCCAAACCCAGGACGGACCTATGTTTGATTCCCGGCATCTCATATGGTCCCCCGAGCCTGTCAGGAGCGATTTCTGAGCACAGAGCCAGGAGCAACGTCTGAGCGCTGTCAGGTGTGCCCCCCCCCCAAAGGGCAAACCAAACTGGGAAATGAAGGGGCATTTGGAAATACCTCTTCTACAGCCTCTATTTTTGGCCACCAATTTATTGTTACGTTACTCCTGGCTCTGTGCTCAGAAATCGCTCCTGGCAGGCTCAGGGGACCTCAGGGATGCCTCAGCTCAGGGATGCCGGGATTTGAACCACTGTCCGTCCTGGGTCTGCTGCGTGCAAGGCAAACGCCCTACTGCTGTGCTACTTCTCCAGTCCCATTTGTTTTTGTTTTGTTTTGTTTTGGCGACCAATCTTGTGGAACAGGACTAAAATTATTATTATTTTTTGGTTTATGGGCCACATCCGGCGGTGCTCAGGGGTTACTCCTGGGATTGGGCTCAGGAGACATTCCTGGCAGTGCTCAGGTAACCATATGGGATGCCAGGGATTGAACCCTGGTCAGCCACATGCAAGGTAAATGCCCTCCCTGCTGTGCTATCGCTCAGGCCCCAGGACTACAATTACTTATAAAAATTATTGACCCGGGGCCGGAGAGATAGCATGGAGGTAAGGCATTTGCCTCTCATGCAGAAGGTCATCGGTTTGAATCCCGGCGTCCCATATGGTCCCCTGTGCTTGCTAAGAGCAACTTCTGAGCATGGAGCCAGGAGTAACTCCTGAGCAACTGCCGGGTGAGACCCAAAAACCAAAAAAAAAAAAAAAATTATTGACCCAGTGGGAGAGCACCATCATAAACTACTTAATTTTTTTCTCTCGAAGTATGCTTTATTATGTTTTTCTTTGTTTAATAATATATTTAAGCGCTATGATTACAAAAAAAAATGTTTGTAGTCTACGGCCATACCACCCTGAACGTGCCCAGTCTTGTCTGATCTCGGAAGCTAAGCAGAGTCGGGCCTGGTTGGATGGGAGACCGTCTGGGAATACCAGGTGCTGTAGGCTTTAAAAATAAAAAAGATTACAAACATGTTTGTAGTTAGGTTTCAGCCATAAAAAGAACAGCTCCCTTCACCACTATAACATTGCAACATTCCAACCACCAATGCCCCCCATTTTCATTCTCCCCCACCCCTGCCTGTATTTGAGACAGGCATTCTATTCTCTCACTCATTAACATTGTCATGATAGTTGTTAATGTAGTTATTTCTCTAACTGCACCACTACTCTTTGTGGTGAGCTTCCTATTGTGAGCCGGTCCTTCCACCCTTCATTTCTATTGTCTCTGAGTATTATTACAATAATGTCTTTAAGACCTGGCACAGGCCTCAGAAGAATGGGCATTCTCCATTCACCCCTGATCTAGAGAAGACATCTACAAAACATCCAAGGTTGTCTATAACATCACCTGGAGGCAATCCTCTACCAGGGAAGACCCTACAGCTGCTCTGACATCGATCTACTCAAAAGAGACTTCCCTTAACACTGAGAAGACTTAACAACAACAATGACCTGCTTACTGGACAGGGCTTTCTCTATTGCCCCTTAATTGTGAGGTGAAACTAGAGGATACTCCACACCAGCCTGACTTCAATATAGGATGTGCAGATTCCAGGATCTTTAATACAGAAACCTGATACCAACAATAGGACTGCATGAAAAATAAAACTGTATTGGCACTACAGACAATGACTTGGATTGAATAAACTAGTTTGCCTGGAGCCTAGAGTTGGTCTTATGCCAGGAAACTTCAGGGGTAGTGGTCTCCTTGTATTTAGACCAAGGCTATTCCTTTCTATGACCCCCCATATTTTGGTGGGCCTATGCAAACAATATTTGCCACTCTAACACTGTTTTTACTGTGCCCTTTTGACTAAACCTTAAAAAAAAACCCTCAAACTTTTGATGTTAACTTAAACTAATATGTATGTGCATGAATATATAAAAATACTATGCCTTCAATGTTAAGCAGTGACATAAATCTCATGGCTTTAGGTTGCTTTGTGTACTGCTAAGAAATGTTATAATGTACTACAATCTGGGGACTTGTGGACAAAGTAATTGTACATGGGTTCTGCCTTATTTTTCTTAATGTTTTTTTGACTGTAAGTTCAATATTTAGGCGTCAGCAGGGGGATTTCTTCTGAGAACTCTGTTTATGGGTGATTGTCCTTTCACTGTAACTTTACCTTGTCCTCTTTGCATCATTCTTCTCATAATTAAAAAGAAAAAAATTAAAAAGAAAAAAAAACAATAATGTCTTTAAAAAAAACCCCACAGATGAGTGAGACTATTCTGTGTCTATCTCTCTCCCTTTAACTTATTTCACTCATCATAATAGTTCAATAGTTTCCATGTATAGGAACACTTCATGACTTCATTATTTCTGATGACTGTATAGTATTTCATTGTGTATATGTACTATAGTTTCTTTTTCTTTTTTTGGATCACATCAGGCAGCGCTCAAGGGTTACTGCTGGCTCTACGCTACGCTTAGAAATCGAACCACTGTCCTTCTGCATGAAAGGCAAACGCCTTACCTCCATGCTATCTCTCCAGCCCCATACTATAGTTTCTTAAGCCATTCATCTGTTGTAGGAAATCTTTGTTATTTTCAGATTCTGGCTATTGTAAATAGCACTGCAATGAATATGCAGAAGGCATTTTTGTATTGTTTTTGTATACATTACTTTTTTTTTTTTGGGGGGGGCCACACCCGGCGATGCTCAGGGGTTACTCCTGGCAGGCACGGGGGACCATATGGGACACCGGGATTCGAACCAACCACCTTTGGTCCTGATCGGCTGCTTGCAAGGCAAACGCCACTGTGCTATCTCTCCGGGCCCTGTATAAATTACTTAATTGGGGGGATTGGCATTCAGAAGGTCCTCCTGGCTCTGCCCTCAGAAATCCCTCCTGGCTTAGAGAACCATATGGGACGCTGTGGGATTGAACCGCGATCCATCCTAGTTAGCACTTGCAAGGCAAAAGCCCTACTGCTGCTGTGTCACTGCTCCAGGCCCCTGACTGCCATCTTGACAGCACATTACAAAATTTGATGGTTGCATGGGTCCAGAGCAATATTACAGCGAGTAGAGTGCTTGCCTGGCATGTGGCTGGGTTCAATGCTGGGCAACCTTTATGGTCCACTGAGCCCATCAGGAGTGATCCCTGAGAGCAAAGCTAGAAGTAAGCCCAGAAACAAACCTAAAGAAGGGGCACTAGTAGAGTGGATTGATTAAATATAAAATATAGAGTCCTGGGGGCCGGAGAGATAGCATGGAGGTAAGGAGTTTGCCTTTGATGCAGAAGGACGGTGGTTCAAATCCCGGCATCCCATATGGACCCCTGAGCCTGCCAGGAGCGATTTCTGAGCATAGAGCCAGGAGTAACCCCTGAGTACTGCCAGGTTAGACCCCAAAACCAAAAAAACCAAACCAAACCAAACAAAACAAAAAAAAACACCACCCCAAAAAAATAGAGTCCTAATGTGGTGGGGTGAGGCCTTTCTCGGCTCGATCCAGGGCCTGTAGCCCCTTCGCTGGTGGGTCTGAAGGTTGTAGGGTAAGGGCAGAGAAATGATCCATAGACAGTCAGTTGAGGTTTCCGGAGATATCCAGCTTTATTTCAGGGCCCTAACCGCCATGTGCTTTTGTCTACCTAGCTTTCTTTTTTTTTTTTTTTTTGGGGGGGCCACACCCGGCATGCTCAGGGGTTACTCCTTGCTGTCTGCTCAGAAATAGCTCCTGGCAGGCACGGGGGACCATATGGGACACCGGGATTCAAACCAACCACCTTTGGTCCAGGATCGGCTGCTTGCAAGGCAAACGCCTCTGTGCTATCTCTCCGGGCCCGTCTACGTGGCTTCTAAGCTAAGCTTTATTAAGCAGCCTCCTTCATCTGCCCCCATCTCCATCCTAGCTGCGTCTGTCTCTCTCTCCCGCCTCCCCCAGCCAGCCCCTTTCCAGTTGTAGGTGGGTCTGACCATTAGCATATGGAATTGGGGGAGAGGTAACTGGGCACTTGTCTTGTAGCGGTTGAGCGGGATTTGATTCCCAGCTTCCCATATTGTTCCCAGAGCTTGCCTGTGTAAGTAAGCACAGATCCAGGAATAAATTCTGAACACTGTCGGATGTGGCCCACAAACAAAAACAACCCTCCAAAAAAATCCAAGAAAGTTTGATGGTTGCAGCTTAGAGCTCATGTGGTCAATGTAAATGCACAGTCCCACTTTAATGACTTTGGGACAAGCTGACCCCAGGCCAACAGCCCACCCTGCCCCATGTCCCTTCCGACCAGGTCCTCTACCTGCCTGGCCCACAACTTGACCTGCCTGACCACTCCAGGATGGCCGCCGAGCCCCACCAGTCGGCCACAGGATCAATTGTTTTTCCAAGTCTCCTCTGGTGTTAATTTCATCTTCATCTGGATTCTATCTTTTCACGTCCCTATAAAGGTCCCTCCAGGATCTAGAAGTGAGTCCTGAGCACCACCAGGTGTGGTCCTCTAAACCAAAACCAATCCCCCAAAAATAAAACTAGAAAGTTGTTGAAGTGCTCTTGTCCTGGATTCCTTCTCACACATGCCATCCCTGGGGAGTTGGCAGCACAGTCCTCCCCTAGTGGAGGTTTTTTTTTGTTTTTGTTTTTTTTTGGGGGGGTCACACCCGGCAACACTCAGGGGTTCCCCCGGCTCTACACTAAGAAATCGCTCCTGGCAGCCTCAGGGGACCATATGGGATGCCGGGATTCGAACGACGTCCTTCTGCATGCAAGACAAACTCTTTACCTTCGTGCTATCTCTCCAACCCCATCCTCTAGTGGAGTTTACAATTTCCCTTTACCCCTTGGAGAGTAGCTCCCAACACTTACTCCACAGGCTTCTTTGAAGCTGCCATAGCAGTCTGGCCTCTGCAAAATCAGGACATTTTCTGCCTTTTTTTTCTCCATAAAACATTTTTGAAGGGCCGGAACAGAGCGGTAAGGCGTTTGCTTTGCTGGCACTAGCCTAAGACGGATCACGGTTCAATTCCCTGGCATCCCGTATGGTCCCCAAGACAGGAGTGATTTCTTTCTTTCTTTCTTTTTTTTTTTTTTTTTTGGTTTTTGGTCACACCCAATGGTACTCAGGTGTTCCTCCTGGCTCTAAACTCAGAAATCGCTCCTGGCAGGCTCGGGGACCATATGGAATGCCAGGATTCACTGTCCTTCTGCGTGCAAGGCAAATGCCTTACCTCCATTCTATCTCTCAGGCCCCAGGAGTGATTTCTGAGTGCATAGCCAGGAGTAACCCCTGAGCATCACCGGGTGTGGCCCCCCCCAAAAAAAAAAACCCTTCTTCTTTTTTTTTTTTTTTTTTTGGTCACACTCAGCAGCGCTCAGTGGTTACTCCTGGCTCTATGCTAGGAAATCACTTCTGGCAGGCTCGGGGGACCATATGGGATGCCGAGATTCAAACCAATGACCTTCTGCATGAAAGGCAAATGCCTTACCTCCATGCTATCTCTCCGGCCCCCCAAAAACCATTTTTTTGTGTGGTTTTTGGGTCACACCCGGCAGTGCTCAGGGGTTATTCCTGGCTCCAGGCTCAGAAATTGCTCCTGGCAGGCACAGGGGACCATATGGGACGCCGGGATTCGAACCAATGACCTCCTGCATGAAAGGCAAACACCTTACCTCCATGCTATCTCTCCGGCCCCCAAAAACCATTTTTTAATGGATTTTAGAACTCTGTTGATCTGAAAAGCCATTACCTTGCAGGCTAGCAAGGACCTTGGCTTTCTTTGGATTTAAAGAGAAATAAAAACATTTCTATGAGTTGCTGAACAATGGAAGGGACCAACCAGATATTTCCTTCTGAGAGCAGATATAGTTAGGCAGCAGGATGCAGTTCATGTGGTCTGAATCCCTGGGTATCCTTTCAGAAGGTGAGATTTTTTTTTTTTTATAATTTAATTTAGTTAATTTATTTATTTTTGATTTTTGGCTCATACCTGGCTCTCAGAGGTTACTTCTGGCTCTGTGCTCAGAAATCACTCCTGGCAGGTTAGGGGGACCATATGGGATGCCAGGGTTCAAACCCAGATTCATCCCTGGTAAGCTATGTGCAAGACAAATGCCCTACCACTGTGCTATCTTTTCGACACCAGGAGTTGAGTTTCTAGCTCTCAGGTCCGGCAGAATCTGAGCTGTCAGACTGGAAAGAAGCTTGGAAAGGAGCCTAAAGCAGTCAAACACTGATTTTTTTGTTTGTTTGTTTGTTTTTTGGCTTTTGGGCCACACTCGTTTGACGCTCAGGGGTTACTCCTGGCTATGCACTCAGAAATTGCCCCTGGCTTGGGGGGACCATATGGGACACTGGGGGATCGAACTGCGGTCCGTCCTACGCTAGCGCTTGCAAGGCAGACACCTTACCTCTAGCGCCACCTTCCCGGCCCCTGATTTTTTTTTTAATTTAGTATTTTTTCTTTCTTTTTTTCCTCACACCTACCTTTGCACTTAGGGATCAGTCCTTTTATTCCTTTGAATTTTGGGTCATACCCGGTGATGCTCTGGCATTATTCTTGGCTCTGTACGCAGAAATTACACCTGGGGGACCATAGGAGATGTGGGCAATTGAACACGGCTAGGCTGAGAGCAAGGCAAATGCCTTCCCCACTGTAGTATCCCTCCAGTCAGTCGCTCAGGAATCAATCCTATTAGTTCTCAGGGTGCCTTCTGAGGTGCCAGCGATCAAACCCAGGTCAGTTGCATGCAAGGCAAGTGCCCTTATCATTGTACTTTCTCTCCAGCCCCTTAAGTTTGTTTTTTTCCTGGGAGTGGTTGCTAGGGTTGTTAGTTGAACCACACTGAGCAGCACTCAGGGGCTATTACTGGTTCTGTACTTAGGAGCGATCCCTGGTGGTACTTTGGAGGCCTTATGTAGTCCTAGGGATCACACTGGCCTCAAGCAAGGTAAAAATGCCTTCACCTCTGAACAATCTCTCCATCCCTAGACTCTTACTTGTAATAGATTTCTCAATGGTCTCTGACAGGATCAGCAAAAGTAACTCTTTTTTTTGTTTTGTTTTGTTTTGTTTTGTTTTTTGTTTTTTTGGGCCATACCCAGTATCTGCTCAGAAATAGCTCCTGGCAGGCCCGGGGGACCATGGGATGCTGGGATTCGAACCAACCACCTTAGGTCCTGGGTCGGCTGCTTGCAAGGCAAATGCCTCTGTGCTATCTCTTCAGCCCCAAAGTAACTCTTTTATACTTAAACACACACACACACACACACACACACACACACACACACACACACACACAGAATAGAGTCTTGAACTTCAGCAAGAAAAATCTGAAACTGAAGCAGTCCCAGGATCCTTCCAAAAAACCCAGCTATTTTCACTTGGCTATTCACTGGGTCTGAATGAACCTTGTGGGTGTATTCCACAGGGTTGCCAAGCAGAGCTTTTTTTTTTTTTTTTTTTTTTTTTTAAGTTTTTCTTTTTTTTTTCTGGTTTTTCGGGTCATACCCGTTTGATACTCAGGGGTTACTCCTGGTTAAGCACTCAGAAATTGCCCCTGGCTTGGGGGACCATATGGGACGCCGGGGGATCGGGTCCTTCCTTGGCTAGTGCTTGCAAGGCAGACACCTTACCTCTAGTGCCACCTCGCCGGCCCCGCCAAGCAGAGCTTTATTTGGGATTCTTTGTCGGTCTGCAATCACACATCCTAAGCAAGCTGCCTGTTGCCGTGACTGCTTGCTTCTATTCATAGTAGCCCAATCATCCTCAATTTGGTGCACCATAATTTACTAACAAATAAATTAGTTTATTCCCAACTTTTGGCCCCTCTATGCCATTGTGGCAGTGTACATTTCCTCATGCAGAGATTGGTATTTCTTTTGTTCGTTGCTGATTTGTTTGATTTTTGGCCATAAACGGGATGCTCAGGGCTTACTCCTGGCTCTACAGTTAGCAAGCAGTGACACCTGGCAGTGCTCAGGACACCAAACAAGATGCTGGGGATCGGGTTCAGTTGCATGCAAGACAAGCACCCTAATATTGCTCTGGCCCAAGTTAATTGCTGCTTTGAAAGCTTCAGGATGCTGGGTTTATTGGAAGGCTGCACCTGCATCCTCATCTTGTACAGTTAAAAAAAAATTAGTGGATGCAGGTTCAATGCTTGGCACCAAACAGTTCCCAAAGCATCTTACTTTTTTCTTCTTCCTTTTTTTTTGGTTTGTTTTGTGGCACACCTAGCAATGCTCAGAGGTATTCGTGGCTCTGTATTCAGTAATTACTCATGGCAGAACTCAGAGAGGACCATATGGATATTGGGGGTTGAATCCAGGTAGCCACATGCAAAGCAAGTGCCCTCCCTGCTGTTCTATCACTCTGACCTCTGCAATTTGCTTTTTTGAGTGAATGCACTTTCATTTATATTACACAGATTGCTGCAAACTTCCTCCTTTCGGCATATAACAGGAAACCCCTCCCCCAATGGAAGTATCTTGCTGGAGTTGGTACTAGAAGAAGTAAAACTTCTAACTTGTTCAGTGAAGATGTAGCATTTAAGGGGTGGGGGTGAGGACTTGTCACACCACTAGTCAGATCCCTCCATATCTGTTTCTCCGCATGAATGAATCTCTGTGGGCAGCAGGGCAGTGGAATTCAAATGGGAGATGGAGCAATGATTCTCACTGGAAAACTTCCCAAAGGAAAAAACTGGGTGGGGAGGCAGAGGAAAAGAGGTTGCCTCAGGGGAAGAGCAAAGAAGACGGAGCAGAGAGAGATGCAGCAGGTAGAGAGACAGGTTGAGTGCAGAGAGGCTGGTTAGCTTAGAAGCCATGTGAGATATGCACATGGTGGTTAGGGCCTTGTTAATAAAACTTCTTGTCTCCTGCTGTGGATCATTTCCTTGCCGTTACCCTGATACATACAGGTCTACCATAGGGGCTGCAGGCAGTGGGCTGGGCCACCACTCCTGGACCATCAAGGACTTTATAATTAATATTTAATATAATACAACACTTGAGGAGGGTGCCTGCCTTGCAAACAGCTGACCCAGGTTCGATTTCCAGCACTCACTCCATAGAATGCTATGATAAAAGATTAACACCTGGACCAGATAGCACAGTGGTAGGGCGTTTGCCTTGCGTGCAGCCAACCTGGAACAGACCCAGGTTTAATTCCCAGCTTCCCTGAGCCTGCCAGGAGTGATATCTGAGTGCGGAGTCAGAAGTGAGCCCAGAGATGGGAGTGATCCCCAGGGACTTCTGGTTGCCACCTACAAAACTTAAAAACAAACACAAATTACTGGCAAATATGAGGTGAAAAATGGCATGTCTATGTTGCACCTCTTTCTCTCAACTTCTGTCTGTTGGAAGCTAGAAGGGAGAGGCTGGAGCTGTGGCACCGGGTGTAAATCTTGCGTGTGCTAGCTAGCCTAGAACGGAGCAGACCGTGGTTCTATCCCCTAGCATCCCATATGGCCCCTCAAATCAGAGGCGTATAGCCAGGAGTAACCCCTGAGCGTCACCGGGTGTGGCCAAAAAAAGAAGCTAGAAGGGAATGTTAGTTTGGAATTAACTGCTGTTTTGCTTCTGTAAACCCTAGCTTTGCTTTAGACATAAAGACTGCCATGCTAGGCCTCAGATATGTGGCAAAAGACTAGGCCCAGATGAACTCGGCCAAGGCTCTGAAACCTGACCTTGTGTGCACATACCAAGTCCAGATAGCCGACCAAAAAGTGCAGAATAGCCTCAGATAGATAGAAGAATGTACAAGCTATTACTGTGTCCTGGGATCTGCAAAGATAAGATGTCCTTTTGCTAAACATACAGCCAAACGTACAGCCTGATGCAGTGTGAGAACCAATAGTTTATGTGTGGTTTTTGTTTGTTTGTTTGTTTTTGGGCCACACCTGGCGGTGCTCAGGAGTTAACTCCTGGCTCTACGCTCAAAAATCGCACCTGGCAGGCTCGGGGGACCATATGGGATGCCGGGATTCGAACCACCATCTTTCTGCGTGCAAGTGTGTGTTAGTGTGGAGGGGGAAAGACGAGAGATTGAATCCTGGGTGCGAGGACCGACGGGAGTCGAGCAGGCCCTCACACGCATGTGCACGTGCACACGCACGCGCACGCGGCGGGCCTTAGCCTTGCGGCCAGAGGGCGTGGCGCCGGCCCTGGGGGCGGAGCGTCGACCTGGAGGTGCGTGACGCGACGCTCGAGAGGCGTGACGTCAAGCAGGGGCGGGGCGTCGGTCCGGGACGGGAGTCGAGCAGGTTCTAATACGCACGCGCTAGGGGGCGTGGCGCCGGCCCTGAGGGCGTGGCGTCTGCCTGGGCGAGAGGCGTGACGTTGCGCAGGGGCGGGGGCGTCGGTCCCGGACGGGAGCCGAGCAGGTTCTAATACGCACGCGGCAGGGGGCGTAGCGTCGTCCTGGACGGCCGTGACGCGCCGCGCGAGGGGCGTGACGTCACCGGGGGCGGGGCGTCCGCGTCCGCGTCCGCGTCTCCGCCGCGCAGGCGCACGTCCGTGCCCACCGCCCCCAGCGCCGCCGCCGCCGCCGCCGCCGCCGGCCGCGCCCGCCCCGCCTCTCGGCGCCCGCCGGCCGGGGAAGCCTGGTCGGGCGGCCGGAGCGACGATGAGCGGCTCGGCGCGGGCGGGCCCGGCCCGGCTGGCCGCGCTGGCGCTGCTGGCCTGCTGCGGCGTGTGGGCGCGGGCGCGGGCGGACAACGCGAGCCAGGAGTACTACACGGCGCTCATCAACGTGACGGTGCAGGAGCCGGGCCGCGCCGCGCCGCTCACCTTCCGCGTCGACCGCGGGCGCTACGGGCTCGACTCGCCCAAGGCCGAGGTCCGCGGGCAGGTGCTGGCGCCGCTGCCCGTGCACGGAGGTGAGCGCGGGAGGGCGAGGCGGCCGCGGCTCCCACCCCGCGCCCCGCGCCGGCGCATCCTCGCCTCCCGGGGGGCTCCGGAGGCCCGGCCTGGCGCAGACAATGGAGGGGGCGGAGGCGATCGCGGGCACGCCGCCCCCCCTGCGCCGTTGGGTCTCGTCGGGGGTCCCCCCCCCCCAGCCCCGAGCCGCTTCTTTCCGCCCCTGCAACCGGGCGCCCGGAAAGACAGACTCCCATTAGGGAGAACCCGACACCAATGCGGTCCGGTGGCCAGTTCTCGGGGTCACCGGGTCTTCCAGCGTCGGGCTGGAAGAGGGGGGCGGGCAGGACTTTTTGGGGGGTCACTCAAAGGAGTAACGTAGAATTGAGAATCTTCAGGATTGTTTTGCAAGCCTGTTTTGGTGCAGTGGAGCCTTAGGAATAAGAATTCTCTCTCCCTCTCTCTCTCTCTCTCTCTCTCTCTCTCTCTCTCTCTCTCTCTCTCTCTCTCTCTCTCTCGCACCTTTTTTTTTTTTTTTTTTTGGTTTTTGGGCCACACCTGTGACACTCAGGGTTACTCCTGGCTATGCGCTCAGAAGTCGCTCCTGGCTTGGGGGACCATATGGGACGCCGGGGGATCGAACCGCGGTCCGTCTCCTAGGCTAGCGCAGGCAAGGCAGGCACCTTACCTCCAGCGCCACCGCCCGGCCCCATCTCGCACCTTTTTTAACAGGAAAGTTCTTGCAAGAGCAGAGCACTTTTTTAAAGCAGAATATATATACATATATATGTATATATACATACAAATATGTATATACATACATATATATACACAAATATATACACACACACACACACACACACACACACACACACACACACACACACACACACATATATATATATATATATATATATATTTGGATTTTGGGTCACACCCGACAGTGTTCTAACGTTACTCCTGGCTATTTGCTCAGAAATCGCCCCTAGCAGGCTCCGGGACCTTCTGGGATGCGGGGATTCGAACCGCCATCCGTCCTGTGTTGGTTGCATGCAAGGCAAACACCTTAGCGCTGTGCTATCGCTCCAGCCCTAAAAAGAATATCTTTCTCAAAGCCCCACGTGTGGGCTTTAGGGGCGCAGTGTCTGATCTTCACCTCCAGTTCACCCTGACGATTCTAAGGGGATTTGGTTTTTAATTATTAAGTTTTTTTTTTTTGGCTTTGGGGCTGTGCTTTGCGATTCTTAGTGGCTACTCCTGGCTCTGCACTCAGAAATCACTCATGGCACTCACAGGGTACTAATGGGATGCTGGGAATTGATCTGGGTAGGCTGCATGCAAGGCAAGTGTCCTACCCACTGTACTGTACCATGCATTCAGTCCTGAGGGGATATGTTTGTTTTTATAGATGCAATTCTTATGAAGATGAACTAAATAGACAGACTAAGGGAGGAAGCTATGCTTGTTTTCCTAGTGGATAAGATGCAAGTCGGGGGCTGGACCGATAGCACTATGGTAGGGCAGCAGTAGGGCGTTTGCCTTGCCCGCAGCTGATCCAGGACAGACCTGGTTCGATCCCCAGCGTCCCATATGGTCCCCCAAGCCAGGAGCTATTTCTGAACACATAGTCAGGAGTAACCCCTGAACGTCATCAGGTGTGGCCCAAACAACAATAACAACAACAACAAAAAAGATGCACCCCAGTCCTCCCCAAGATTCCCGGGTATCTGCAAAGGTGCCCTCTCCTGTCTATTGATCCAAGGCCCAGGACATCAGTGGGGTCGCAAACATTGTCTCCTCCCCAAGTGGATTAGCTTATTCATATGTCCTGGTCACCCAGATTCAGCGGGCCCATGGGGTGGTTGTGAATGGGCCTGGGGGCTGGACAGTGCCCCAGAAATCAAATTCCAGGATGGAATCCTGATAGCATCCAGCACCAGACCTATGGATCATCGAGTGGCTACAGCCCCAACTCTTGAAGGTTCATGTTCAAGGGTGTGGGATTGTGGTGGGAGACACCCAGGAGGTCCCTCTCTGGTCAGGGCAGTGACTTTGGTCTTTGGTCCCTTCTGTCAATATTTACGTGCCATGTGCCGTGCCAGTCTGTGGTCGGGACAGCAGGACATTGCCAAACTCAGGCGCTAACAATGGGAAGCCTATTTTCAAGAGCAAGAACTGGGGTGGTCATGTGGGGAGGGAGGAAGAGGAAGCTAGAGGCAAGGGCAGCTGTTCTGAGCAAGAACTTGCCTTGGACAGCATTAGGAAATTTGTGGTTTGCCTTTTGGCTCCCTCCCCCCACCCACCCCCCCATTCTAGAATGAGAAGCTTCCTGAGTCTTTTCTCCTAAGAGGTCCCAAGTTCTCTCCTTGTGGTTAGTCACTTGTTTCCTTCATGCCACCCCCCAAAAAAACCCCCTAAAACACCTTGGCTAGGAAAACTTGGTAGGGGTGTGGGCCCTCACCACCTATATACACAGTAGGTTGAAGGGGAGACCTCTGTCTCTGAGGAGTCTTGCATGAACCAATTAATTGACTGTACAATGGGAAACCTTATTGACCTTGTACAATGGAGGACCCTGTATAGTGGTGGACCTTCACTGAGGGGGACCCTAGGTTACATGCAGTTTCATAAGCTAGACTTGTTAGGTGGCCAGGGGGTTGGGAAAGGGTAGGGGTGGGGTGAAAGGGGACACCAGGACATCCCTCATTCAAGAAGAGATTTATTTGAGTTCCAAAAAGCAGTTTGGAACTAAGGAGTCTATGCTGGAAGGCTCTAGTAAAACAAGGTCATTTTATCTATCTATCTATCTATCTATCTATCTATCTATCTATCTATCTATCTATCTATCTATCTATCTATCTATCTAATCTAATCTAATCTATCTATCTTGTTTTGCCATACCTGGTGATACTCAGGGATTACTTCTGGCTCTACTCATTCTTGGTGGTATCTATCTATCTATCTATCTATCTATCTATCTATCTATCTATCTATCTATCTATCTATCTATCTATCTATCTATCTATCCATCTATCCATTCTTGGTGGTATCTATCTATCTATCTATCTATCTATCTATCTATCTATCTATCTATCTATCTATCTATCTATCTATCTATCCATTCTTGGTGGTATCTATCTATCTATCTATCTATCTATCTATCTAATCTAATCTAATCTATCTATCTTGTTTTGCCATACCTGGTGATACTCAGGGATTACTTCTGGCTCTACTCATTCTTGGTGGTATCTATCTATCAATCATCTATCTATCTATCTATCTATCTATCTATCTATCTATCTATCTATCTATCTATCTATCTATCTATCTATCTATCTATCTATCTATCTATCCATTCTTGGTGGTATCTATCTATCTATCTATCTATCTATCTATCTATCTATCTATCTATCTATCTATCTATCTATCTATCTAATCTAATCTATCTATCTATCTATCTTGTTTTGCCATACCTGGTGATACTCAGGGATTACTTCTGGCTCTACTCATTCTTGGTGGTACTGCAGACACCATATAGGATGCTGGGGATGAACCTTGTTACATCACATGACAAGCACCCTACCTGCTATGGCCCCAAGTAGGATTTTTTTGGGGGGGGCCACACCTGGCAGTGCTCAGGGGTTACTACTGGCTCTGAGGTATCATACCTGGCAGGTTTGGGGGACCATATGGAATGCCGGGGATTGAATCCAGGTAGGCCATGTGCAAGGCAAACACCCTATCTGCTGTCCTATTGCTCTGATCCTTCAAGAAGATTTTTTTGTTGTTGTTTTTTGTTTGTTTTTGTTTTTCTGTTTTTTTGGGTCACACCCAACAGCACTCGGGGTTAAATCGCTCCTGACAGGCCCAGGGGACCATATGGAATCCTGAGATTTGAAACACCATCCTTCAGCATGCAAAGCAAATGCCCTACCTCCATGCTATCTCTCTGGCCCTCAAGATTTCTTTTTTAATTGAAACTTACTGGGAAAGACGTGAAAGCAGAGAAAGGTAGATTGTGTTTAAGAGAATATGTAGGCAGCTGGGGCCAGAGAGATAGCACAGCGGTGTTTGCCTTGCAAGCAGCCGATCCAGGACCTAAGGTGGTTGGTTCGAATCCCAGCATCCCTTATGGTCCCCCGTGCCTGCCAGAAGCTATTTCTGAGCAGATAGCCGGGAGTAACCCCTGAGCACCGAGCACCGCCGGTGTGGCCCCAAAACAAAAACAAAGAAAAAGATTATGTAGGCAGCAAAGAAACAGACGAGCTAGAACATAGAGACATGAAGAAACCTAGAGAAAAGTGTCAAGAGAGAACACAGTTGTGCATGCCTTACATGTGGCTGCTCTGTGTTCAATCCTCAGCGTCCCATGTAAATCAGAGCACCAACAGAGGGAGAAGACGGACTTGAAGAATCCACTGGGTTTGGGATAGAGGTTCTGGGAAGGGAAAGTGGTCTAGGGTGATCATGGGGAGGTAGGGGAAAATATGAGTCAAATGAGACCTTGGGGGTGTGACTAGAGAACATGGGGTGGGGCTATCGAGGTGGTTGGGAAGGGGGATTCCCAGGGAAGGAGACCCAAAATTCCTTTCATCTTAGACCACCCCATCCAGTTCCCATCTTATTGATTCTTCATTATGGGAGTTTCCAGAAACTGTTGATGTGGTTCTGTTTTGGCAGTATGGACTTGAAAATGTGATTTTCCAAGAAGGGGGTTTGAAAGCATGTTACAGTATTTCCAAGTGATCATGGTTTAGTGAGTTCTTTACTGGATCGATAGGACAGTGGGAAGGGCACTCATCTTTTTTCATCCTTTTTTTTTTTTGGTTTTTGGGCCACACCCGGCGTTGCTCAGGGGTTACTCTTGACTGTCTGCTCAGAAATAGCTCCTGGCAGGCACGGGGGACCATATGGGACTCCGGGATTCGAACAACAACCTTAGGTCCTCGGTTGGCTGCTTGCAAGGCAAACACTGCTGTGCTATCTCTCCAGCCCGGAGGGCATTCATTTTGCCTTCGACTGACCAAGGATTGTTCCCCATCCTATATAGTCCCCTGAACACTACCAGAGTGATTCCTGAGTGCTGAGCCAGGAGTTAACCCGTAAGCATTGTCAGCTGTGACCAACTCCCCTGTCCTCTAAAAAAAGAAAAATAAAGCGGGGCCTGGAGAGATAGCACAGCGGCCTTTGCCTTGCAAGCAGCCGATCCAGGACCAAAGGTGGTTGGTTCGAATCCCGGTGTCCCATATGGTCCCCCGTGCCTGCCAGGAGCTATTTCTGAGCCAGCCAGGAGTAACCCCTGAGCCCAGGTCCCTAGCACTGCTGAATATGAAACCCTCCCCCCATCAGCTGAAAGTTGAAAAGTAACTAATGCCCTTCGACTTTTCTGCTTGTGTTATTGTAATTTGTGGCAGACTGTTTATTGAGGACTTCCTCTGAGTGGCACTGAATCAAGTGATGATCAGATCACAGACGAGAAAGGTCACATGAGACAATTACTGGCAAAAAACACTGTGGTGGCCAAGTGGATGAGGAGATTGAAGGGAATTTAATAGCATGAGCAGTTAATGAAAATTCATTACAAGGATGTGTTTGCTAGGAGGCAGTAGAAAGACAAAAGAACTTTGAGGCCTGGAGATAGCTCAGAGTGCTGGAGCAAGGGCCTTGGAGAATCATCTCTGGAACAAGGAAGCCCCCACAAACCCCCAGAACTGCCAGACTTGATGTCTATGACTACCATCCTCCACATGGAGCATCGTCTAACATCACTCCCTCCAATTACTCGAGGACATTTTGTTTTGTTTTATTTTGTTGTGTTGTCGCACTTGGCTCTCACTCAGGGATCATTGCTGGCGGACTCAGGGGATGCCAGTGATAGAATCCAGGCTGGCTGTGGACAAGTCAAGCACCCTTCCTGCTCCACTATCAATGCGGCCCTGCTTGAGGCTGTTCTTCTGTGACTTGGTTTGTGACTGTTGAAGTGTTTCTGTTTCTTTGTACTGTTGTCGCTGAGCCCATTGGCTCATCTTCATTCTTCAGCTGGAAACTGGCCATTTATTTTGGATATCAAGGGTGGCAGGAATGGAGCTTACCTTGCTTGTGGCTGGCCCATCTGGGTTTGATCCCCAGCACCATATGGAGTGCATATTCCTGAGTGCAAAGCCAAGAATAGTGGGTGTGGCCCAAAGACCAAAACTAATTCCTAAGAGAAAAAAAAAAACATTTTGGCAAGTGTTACCAAAAAATGAGTATCACAAATGAGTATCAGATTTAGGAAAAATGTACTTTGTCATTAAAGAAAATGCCTTTAAGAATGGAATAACCTCATTCTGGGAGATAATATTTTGTTGCTTTGGTTTGGGGTTTGTTGTTTGGTTTGGTTTGGTCTGCAGTTCTCAGGTCTGACTCCTGGCTTTATGCTAACAGATCAATTCTGGAGGTTTTTGGAGGGAGTCTGGTCCACTGGGCCGTGCTCAGGGGCTATTCTTTTTTTTTATTTTATTTATTTTTTTTGGTTTTTGGGCCACACCCTGCGGTGTGTTACTCCTGGCTGTCTGCTCAGAAATTGGCCGCTGTGCTATCTCTCCAGGCCCTCAGGGGCTATTCTTGGTGCCTGTGCTCAAGGATGATGCCTGAAGGTACTCTGGAACCCTTGCAGTGCCAGGATTAGACTAGGGTCAGTGTCAAGCAAGGCAAGTGCCTTTGGCTATAAAGATTCTTTGGCTCACTTTCTGACTCATTTGAGTCATTCTGGTTTTTTTTTTGGTGGGGGCAGAAGTGATGTGGAATCACATCTGATGCTGCTCAGGGGTTACTCCTGACTCTGCGCTCAGTAGTTATTCCTGGTTGTGCTCAGGATTATATGGGATGCTGGAGATTGAACCCGGATCAGCCATGTGCAAGGCAAGCATCCTATCTGCTGTACTATGTCTCTGGCTCTTCAAATAAGTCTTTTGATTCAAACTTGCCAGGGTGCATGTGTGTGTAATTTTTTTTTTTTTTGCCATACTCAGGAATATTCAGGACTGCTTACTTATGCCACTGCTCACACACCTATGCCCAGTAAGGGGTTTGGGAGAGCATTTGGGTACCGAGGATCGAACCATGTCAGCCATGTGAAAAACAAGCACCTTAACTGCTATACCGTTGCTCTGGTCTGAGTGAGCAGCTGTGATGGCGATTATGAGTGTGTGATTGTGAGTAGGTGCGTATGATGTGTGTGTCAGCTTTTATGATTTTGTGTGAGTGGGTGATGGCAATTATGTGTGAACATGTGTGACTGAGCCTGTGAGATTGTGTGTGAACATTTATGATGGTGATTGTGTGATTATGCAAACATGTTATTATGTTACTATGCGTGAGTGTGTGATGGTATGTGGACATCTGCGATTGTTTGTGTGGTTGTACGTGTGTGAGCATGTGTGTAGTAGCGTGTGAGTGCATGGTTATATGATTATGTGTGAGCATGTGTGATTGTGTTAAACATGTGTGAACATATGTGATTGTGTGTACATGGGCACATATGATTGAGAGGCCAAGTGTGAGTACATCGTTATGAGCATGTCAGCACATGTGTGCTTGTTGTGTATGACTGTGTGGGCATGCAAGTGTAATTATGTGTGAGCATTGTGATTGTTGAGTGTGTGATCTTGTATGTGTGATTGTATGTGTGAGTGCATTTGAGAGCCACACAGTGCTGCAGCGAACCCTACCTTTAAAATATCTGCAGTGTCTGAAGTCTGAGTCCCTGCTGATAGCTTTGGGTGAGCACTACAGTAGGTTATTCTGAAGCAGTTGCAGAACAGGTGACCTTTGCAAGGACAGGCAGGTGTTTCTGTTTGAAGGGAGAAAGAAACCAGGCTTGGCGGTAGACTATGTACCATGCATGGGTGAAGAAGATTGGTTTGATCCCCAACACTGCCAGAATTGTAACAACAACAACAACAATGAGAGAGAAAGCCAGTTTAGGGTACGAGGGCTCAGGAAGGGAACCAGGACTGAAGTGGTCCCTGTTGGAAAGAGGTTGAGAAACAATCTAGAATGGAGGAATACACTATTTCTTTTTTTTTTTTTTTTTTTTTTGGTTTTTGGGTCACACCCGGCAGTGCTCAGGGGTTATTCCTGGCTGTCTGCTCAGAAATAGCTCCTGGCAGGCACAGGGGACCATATGGGACACCGGGATTCGAACCAACCACCTTTGGTCCTGGATCAGCTGCTTGCAAGGCAAATGCCGCTGTGCTATCTCTCCCGGCCCGAATACACTATTTCTTACCTATTGTGAGCTTTCTAGATAGTTTTCTTCATGCTGCTTATGGGGGTGATTGAGAGATACAACTTCTTCAATGAGTTTGGGAAGTTGGGATGGGGAAGGGCACAGCACACAGATTTTTTTTTTGTTTTTTTGGTTTTTCGGGCCACACCCGCTTGATGCTCAGGGGTTACTCCTGGCTAAGTGCTCAGAAATTGCCCCTGGCTTGGGGGGACCATATAGGATGCCGGGGGATTGAACCACGGTTCTTCCTTGGCTAGCGCTTGCAAGGCAGACACCTTACCTCTAGCGCCACCTCGCCAGCCCCTAGCACACAGATTTTAGTGACAGATGGTGTTCAGTTCCTTTGGGAGGGTCTGTGATGAGCTCCTGGAAGGAATGTAGTATGTGGCTGACAAGATTGTTCCTATGCCCACTTCGTATCTCTCAGTCATCTTTGTCCCGCCTTGTCCCCTGCTGGAACAGTGTGTGTCAGATGAGAACTGGAGCCTGAGGTTGTGCAGGTCAATCTGTGGTTTGGAGGTTATGTGGATCAGAGTGTGTGGGGCTTGGAGGTTGTGCAGGCTGGAGGTTGTGATTAGCATTGCTGTGTGGTGGCAGTCAAAGCCCCCAACACTGCCTGGGAGCCTTTTCCTAGGGATTTGGGACATGTGAGGGGCATTCATGGGTACATCTACCAGCTCCCCACAGCCCCTGCTTGTCAATGGCAAGAGACCAGAACAGTGACAGCTCCCCATGGGAGCCTGTAGTTGAGGAAGGTTTTTGCTGAAAACGTGGAATTCAGCATCAGACCCAGTGGGGCAGTGGTAAAAATGGAGCCCCTGGCGCCAGGTTTCAGCTTTACCGCTTCCGCCACTGCTGGAAGGCTGCGCTAGTCTCAGCCCAAGTTATGAAACAGCAGTTTTAGAAATAGGTCAGGCTCGAAGCTCAGTGCTGAGGGGCTTCTTCCTGAGCTCCAGGAGAAGCACCCAGTCCTTTGGGAGCTGTCCAGATGTTGATGTTGGAGCTGCAGCTCACACACCTAATATGCAGTGCATAACCCATGCAGGCATGCATGCATACAGCCTGGCACGTGTATGTCCTCCTTAAGTGTATCCTCATTTATATCCAGGCACATATGCATGCACATGTGCTTATGCTGGGGCTGCAAATATTCTGAGGGAGGGCTGGAGCGATAGTATGGCAGGTGAGGTGTTTGGTCTTGTATGCGACCCCACCCAGGTTTGATTTCCAATACCCCCTGGTCCTCTTAGTGCATTGCCAGAGCATCCTGGGTATGACCCAAAAATCAACCCCCCCCAAATTAAGATACCCTGGTGAGGGTTCTTTCTGAGCAACAAAAACAAAAACAAAAAAAGGGAAATCTCTTTTTTTTGTTTCTTGGGTCACACTTGGTAGCGCTCAGGGGTTACTCTGGCTCTGTGCTCAGAAATCGCTCCTGGCAGGCTCCTGGGGGACTATATGGGATGCCGGGATTTGAACCAGAGTCCGTCCTGTGTTGGCCACATGCAAGGCAAACGCCTTACCGCTGTGCTATTGGTCCAACCCGAGAAAGGGAAATATTGATTTTGTCTTTTTATTTTTATTTTTGGTCACATCCAGCTGTGTTCAGGACTCACTTCCAGCTCTTGTGCTCAGGAATCATTCCTGGTGGTACTCAGGGAACCAAATAGGATGCTGGGGATCAAACCCCAGTCAGCTGTGTGCAAAGATAATTTCCTACCTTTGCCCTAGGAAATCTTGATTCTGGACTGAGCCAATGAACCTTTGAAGCAACCTGATCAGAGGGTCAGAACTGTTGCCCCATTTGTTGGGTCCTGTTTACTCCTTTGTTGATTGTGTATCCGCAAAGAGCTCCCAGAATGAGAAATTGATTCCCACCCTCTTGTCCTCTTTTGGGGGGAGATCTTGGTAATATTTATCCGCAGCAAATAATCCACACAGACAAGAGGGTTAAGGGGTAAAAGGTTGTTGGGTGAAGAGTCCTTTGTCGGCCTGCTGCTAGCTCCAAAACACACCTAGAGCCAGCCAGCCAGCCAACTCTGGCAAAAGACCCCTAAAAACCTCGCTCCCAAACTATTTATTCGGCTCTCCACAGCGCCCCCCAAGGTCAAGGTAGGACAACAGGCAAAGAATATTTTCATATACAAGAACCTGATCCTGAAGATCAGACTGGGAGGAGGTTTGTGGGACAAGGCTCAGAGAAATGAATGGAGCACCCACTTTGCATGTGGGAACACCACCATGTTTCTTTCCCTGGTGCCCTGAGCCAGACAACAGTGGAAACTGGGGAGGCTGACTCTGAGTAACCAACCTGATTCCCGAATAAAGCCTAGTATTAGATCAAAGGAAGAGATAGAACTTTCTTCTGACATCTTGAGTTCTATCTTTAAGGCTGAATCAGCTGTTCTCGGGCAAGCTATAGGCCCCAAAAAAGCTCAGCTGGCTGAACCACACGCTTTGTATACGGGAGGCTGGCAGCACCTGGTACCCCCAAGCCCTGCCAGGAGTGACTCTTGAGCACTCCGGGGGGGGGTAGTTTAAACCCCCCCTCCCCAAAGTAGTATTTTCCGGGCTGGAGAGATAGCACAGCAGTAGGGCATTTGATTGCATGTAGCTGACCTGGGAGGTACCTGGTTCAGCATCCCATATGATCCCCCGACCCTGCCAGGAGCGATTTCTGAGCACAGAGCCAGGAGTAACCTGTATTTTCCATGAGCAAATATTCAGAGCAAATAGGGGTGTGAAAAACCTCCCCACAATCTTAACTCAATTTGGAGATAACACAGTGGGGAGGGCTTTTGCCTTGCACATGTTCCACCGGTTTTGATCCCTACATCCCATATGGTCCCCTGAGCACCACTAGGAGTGATTTCTGAGTATCCAGCAAAGAGTAAACCCTGAGCACTTGTGACCCAAAAACCAACAAGGGAAAATATCAACCTTGGTTTGTGCTGGGAGATGAAAGAGAACTAGAATTGGTCAAGGAAAGAACCAAATGTGGAAATGCCTGGTGCCACACCTCAATTCTCAATTGCCAGGTGAGGTTCACATTGACTCCTAAAAGATCAGGGTCCAGCAAGCACCCCCCTCCCCCACACAATACACTTTCCAGCTTTGTTGCTTCCAGTAGGTCAGACCCCCCCCAGGCTGGGAAGGTTTCTTTTGTTGGGGATATTGTGTTCCAGGTGCGGAAATTCACAATCCATGATTAAGCCTTGCTGTGGCCCAACATGGTGCCATAGACCTTGAGTTGGCCTGGCCCTTCAGATAGGCCTCCAGCTTGACTTTTTGGGGTGTGTGGGGGCAATACTCAGGGGTTGCTCCTGATATATGTTGGGGATCTTATGCAGAGCTGAGGCTAGAACCAGGGTTATCCTCATGCAAACAAGTGCCTTAATCCCTGTCTTGTATCTGTGTCCCCTAGTGGCGGCTTTAGAGCACTGGATGTGTCTGAAAATCAGTCTGTCTCATTGGTTCTTGATGACTCATTTCCTGTTGAGAAGGAGCAAGGGGATCAGTCGATGAAGAACTAGAGGAACTAGACCCTAAGGAAAGGATTTACTGGTAGGAAGGGTCACAGAGGGGCGGGTTTAGATAGTGCCTGATCACTTGGATGGCCTGGCTTTGCCACATAACTTGAATGAATAATTTAGGTGTCTGGACACTGGAAGATCATTATCTCAAAATCTTTACCTCTGTTTTATTTAGTAGTTATTTTGGTTTGGGGGCTATACTTAACAGTACTCACTCAGGAGTTAATCCTGGTTCTACAGTCAGGAATCCCTCTTTGCAGGCTCAGGGATTGTATGTATGTATGTAGTACCAGGAATTGAATCCAGGATGGGTGTGTGCAAGGAAGGCATCCTCCTCACTGTACTGTCTCTCAGGGCCTTTTTGTTTGTTTGTTTTTTTTTGTTTGTTTGTTTTTGGGCTAGACCCGGTGATGCTCAGGGGTTACTCCTGGCTATGCACTCAGAAATCACTCCTAGCTTGGGGGACCATATGGGACACCAGGGGGATCTAACCGCCATTCGTCCTAGGTTAGTGCTTGCAAGGCAAACACCCTACCACTTGTGCCACTGCTCCGGCCCCTCTCTGGCCCATTTTTTTTTTGGTTTTGGGGCCACACCCGGCGGTGCTCAGGGGTTACTCCTGGCTGTCTGCTCAGAAATAGCTCCTGGCAGGCACGGGGGACCATATGGGACACCGGGATTCGAACCAACCACCTTTGGTCCTGGATCAGCCACTTGCAAGGCAAACGCCGCTGTGCTATCTCTCTGGTCCCTAGCCCTTTTTTTTTTTAAGTAATAGGTTTTTTTTTGATTGAGATTCTGTAGTTTACCATACTAATATTGGTTTCTCATGCACATAATTCCAATACTTCACCTGTGTACCCACCTCCCTCTCCTGAGTACTCTTGGGATTTCCCAAGGACTCTTGATTTGCCACCCCCAACTCAGTTGTCTAGATCCATTCTCCCATAGTGTTGCCTCTGGCTCTTTGTTGTTTCCTTGCTGTGTATGTTTCAGTCCCACATGTGAGAGAGATCATTCTGTAAGTGCCTCTCCTTCTGACTGACCCCACTAGGCAGGACATCCTCTAGTTCCATCCAAGTTGCAACACATAGCATGATTCTGTGCTTTCTTTCTTTTTTTTTTTTTGATTCTGTGCTTTCTTACAGCTGCTGAGTGTTCAATTGTTTTGTATTTTTGGGGGGGGGGGGCCCATCAGGTGATGCTTAGGGGTTACTTACTCCTGGCAGTGCTAGGGGGTACTATACAGGATGCTGTGTATTGAACTTGCTGTGTGCAAGGCAAGTGCCTTACTTGCTGTACTATTGCTCCAGTCTTTATACCACAACTTCTTGATTTCATCATCCGTTGGGCATTTGGGTTGTTTCATATCTTGGGCATTGTGCTAAGTGCAGTGATGAACATAGGTGGACCTATGTCCTTTTAAAAGAACGTTTTTGTATTTTGACATAGGTTCCAAGAAGTGGTATTACTGACTCATGACACTGTTTTAATACCCTATACTCTTTGGATACAATCAAGAAATGCCCAACCACTCACTCCTTTTGTTAAAAAGGGTTAAAAGGAGGGGCCCAGAGTGATAGTAGGGCATTTGCCTTGTACACGGTCGACCTGGGACAGACCTGGGTTACATTCCCAGCATCCCATGTGGTCTCCCGAGCCTGCCAGGAGCAATTTCTGAGTGCAGAGCCAGGTTTAACCCCTGAATGCCCCTGGGTTTGGCCCATCCCCTTAAAAAAAAGATTTAAAAGGAGACAAGTTTGGGGCCAGAGCAGTGGCTCAGGGCATAAGGCGCCTGTGTTGCTTGCGCTAGCCTAGGACGGACTGCAGTTCAATCCCTGGCATCCCATATGGCTCTCCAAGCCAGGAATGATTTCTTTTCTTTTTTTTTTTTTTTTTTTTTTGGTTTTTAGTTTTTGGGTCATAACCGGTGGCGCTCAGGGGTTACTCCTGGTTCTGCTCTCAGAAATTGCTCCAAGCAGGCTCAGGTTACCATATGGGATGCCGGGATTTGAACCACTGCCCTTCTGCATGCAAGGCAAATGCTTTACCTTCATGTTATCTCTCCAATCCCGCCGGAGCGATTTCTGAGCACATAGTCAGAAGTAACCCCTGAGCGTCACCGGGTATGGCTCAAAAACAAAACAAGGGGCCGGCGGTGGCGCTAGAGGTAAGGTGCCTGCCTTGCCTGCGCTCGCCTTGGACGGACCGCGGTTCGATCCCCAGGCGTCCCATATGATCGTCCCCCAAGAGAGGAGCAACTTCTGAGCACATAGCCAGGAGTCACCCCTGAGCACTGCTGGGTGTGGCCCAAAAACCAAAAAAAAAAAAAAAAAAAACCCAAAAAACCCAAAAATACAAAAAAATTAAAATTAGGTCCCGGAGAGATAGCACAGTGGCGTTTGCCTTGCAAGCAGCAGATCCAGGATCTAAGGTGGTTGGTTTGAATCCCGGTGTCCCATATGGTTCCCCGTGCCTGCCAGGAGCTATCTCTGAGCAGACAACCAGGAGTAACCCTAACCCCTGAGCACTGCCGGGTGTGGCCCAAAAAATTAAAATTAAAAAAAAGGAGACCATGGGGCCCAGAGAGATAGCACAGTGGCGTTTGCCTTGCAAGCAGCCGATCCAGGACCAAAGGTGGTTGGTTCGAATCCCGGTGTCCCATATGGTCCCCTGTGCCTGCCAGGAGCTATTTCTGAGCAGACAGCCAGGAGTAACCCCTGAGCACCGCCAGGTGTGACCCAAAAACCAAAAAAAAAAAAGGAGATCGAAAAAACCAAAAAAAAAATTTAAATGTAGCTGGCGAGGTGGTGCTAGAGGTAAGGTGTCTGCCTTGCAAGCGCTAGCCAAGGAAGGACTTCGGTTCAATCCCCTGGCGTCCCATATGGTCCCCCCAAGCCAGGGGCAATTCTGAGCACATAGCCAGGAGTAACCCCTGAGCATCAAATGGGTGTGGCCCGAAAAAAACAAACAAACAAACAAAAAATTTAAAAGGAGACAGTTTCTGCCTTTTTCTGGACTTTTGCTGAGACTCCTCTCATAACATGGGAACTTTCCAGCCTTCTTATCTCTTCTTCTCTGTAGTAAAATATTTTCTGAACTGGACCAACCAATTTTTCCAGACCTGGGCTTTTCATCTTTTTTCTTGGGGGGGGGGGTGTTGTTTTTGGGTCACACCTTGGTGCCCAGGGGTTACTCCTGGTTCTACATTCAGGAAGCATTTATGGGAACCCAGGAAACTTGCAGCACCCAGGAAACCATATAAGATATTGGGGATTAAACCTAGGTTGGCCATGTGCAAGGTAAGCACCTTACCTATCCTATCACTCTGGCCCCTGGGCTTTCCATCTTGATTTCTAGAGATTAAGAACCTGAGTTCCTGTACCCTTTATAACATTCTCCTAGGGTATTTTTTGATTATGGCTATCCAGGCTCGTACCTTGACCAATTAAAGTGAGATTTCTCAAACACACACTCAGAATAGTGGCTGCCTGGATTTAATGGAGGCCTGTCTGACTGCATTGCCTGGTTTTAACTACTTCTTTGGGTCTGGACTCCAAAGGGTTGAAAAAATTATGACAAAGCCACTCAGTAAACTGTTCCCCAGCCATTACTAGGATCTTGGAGAATACCACTGATAGATTACCAAAATGAATTGGCGGAACAGTCAGTGGTGTTAAAATATGTCTGCAGTGGGGCCGGGTAGGTGGCGCTGGAGGTTAGGTGTCTGCCTTGCAAGCGCTAGCCAAGGAAGGACCATGGTTCGATCCCCCGGCGTCCCATATGGTCCCCCCAAGCCAGGGGCGATTTCTGAGCACATAGCCAGAAGTAACCCCTGAGCGTCAAACGGGTGTGGCCCAAAAACCAAAAAAAAAAATATGTCTGCAGTGACCAAGGACCAAGGCTCATGGCTCAGTTCAGCTGTGTGTGCTGTGCTGCCCTTCCAGCCCCAATGTGCTACTCTCCTCCCAGCATTCTGAAATTGTT
The DNA here is from genome assembly GCF_024139225.1 of Suncus etruscus. Taxonomy (NCBI): domain Eukaryota; kingdom Metazoa; phylum Chordata; class Mammalia; order Eulipotyphla; family Soricidae; genus Suncus; species Suncus etruscus. The sequence continues at coordinate 33,326,259 of NC_064855.1, read as the reverse complement.
GCCTTCCTAAAGGAAGGAATGGGCCTTCTTGGAGTGGATGTGATGGCATGACACTGTATTTTGGAGGGGGTCACACCTGGCGATGCTCAGGGCATACTCCTGGCTCTGTACTCAAGAGTCACTCCTGGTGGTTCTTGGGGGGACCTTTTGGGATGCCGGAGATTGAACCCAGGTCAGCCACATGCAAGGTACATGCCCTACCTGCTACTCTATTGCTCTTGGTCCTTGATGCTTCTGTCTCTTAAGGGACCAAACATCTGGCCATTGAATTTTTGTATGTGGGAGGGGTGTTTTTAAATTTTATTCTTGAGCTTCAAGAGCGAAATGAGGGGCCGGGAAGGTGGCGCTAGAGGTAAGGTGTCTGCCTTACAAGCGCTAGTGTAGGACGGACCGAGGTTCGATCCCCCGGCGTCCCATATGGTCTCCCCAAGCCAGGGGCGATTTCTGAGCTCATAGCCAGGAGTAACCCCTGAGCGTCAAACGGGTGTGGCCCAAAAACCAAAAAAAAAAAAAAAAGAGCGAAATGAATGTCCACTGGTGTGGAGGATGAGGTGGAACCTGGAAGAACAGTCTGGGTGGCAGAGCCTCTTCCTGAGTCAGAAGAGAGATGTGGCGGCAGCAGTCCCGCAAGCAAAAGCTCATATTGATTCTTTTGTGGGTTGTCATTGTTTAAAATTGATCCAAAGGCTGAGCACAGAAGAGCTAGCTGTAGTTAAGAGAGCAGCAAATTGGTGCCAGAGGATAATTCAGCAGCTAGGACAATCAGGCATGAGCCTGACCTTGGTTCAATTCCCAGCATCCCAAATGGTTCCCCTTGCACCACCAGGAGTAATTCCTAAGTACAGAGCCAGAGGAAGCCTTGAGAACTACTGGGTGTGGCTCCAAAACCAAATCAAAACCAAAAAGAGAACCACAAGGGGCCAGTAGAGATAGCACAGCTGTAGGACATTTGCCTTGCATGGGGACCTGGGAGGGGCCTGGTTGATTCCCGGCATCCCATATGACGCCCAGCCTGCCAGGGGTGATTTCTGAGCACAGAGCCAGGAGTAGCCCAGAGAAGCCCCTGAGTGCCACTAGGTGTGGCCCAAAACCAAATCAATCAAGTTTAAAAAAAAAAACAAAACAAGTTGGTGTTAGCACAACTATGACCATGGAGATGATCAAAGAAGAGACGTGTGTGTGTGTGTGTGTGTGTGTGTGTGTGTGTGTGGCAGGCTCTCTCCCTCTGGGGGGGGGGTGCTTGTCTTGTTTTTGTCTTCAGAGGAAAGAGCATAAGGCGGTCACATTGATATGCTACCAGAAGCACAGTCTGAATCTCTCACTTTTGCCCCCCAACATCTGAGTCCCTTCTTTTTTTTTTTTTTTTTTTTGGTTTTTGATGTTCAGGGGTTACTCCTGGCTATGCACTCAGAAATCGCCCCTGGCTTGGGGGGGGCATATGGGACGCCGGGGGATCGAACCGCTGTCCATCCTACGCTAGTGCTTGCAAGGCAGACACCTTACCTCTAGCGCCACCTCCCCGGCCCAGAGTCCCCTTCTTCTAACTCCAAACCCTTGGATTAAGGTGGATGGGGATATGGATTCAGAGTGGGTTCTGCAGAGATGAAGCTTGTCTCCTAAAATCTCTGGCTTCCTTTGCACTGCCCGAGACAGGATGATAAAAATGGTCTCAGGTGAGGGGGGCTGTTGTTAGATTCCCTTAAGCAAGATCTTGCCTGGCCTGAAGAAATTGAATTGACTTTGGTCTTTGGTGCTCTCTGGCTGCTTTCTAGTGGATGTGGCTGCAGGGACCCTGCAGCCCTTTGGTCCTATTGCACCCTAATCCTACCAGTTCATTTCCCCATCACTTGGTAGAATCTACGGGAATAGAGCCTGGAGCGGTGGCACAAGTAGTAAGGCGTCTGTCTGCCTTGGCCACGCTAGCCTGGGACGGATTGCGGTTCGATCCCCCGGTGTTCCATATGGTCTCCTAATCCAGGAGCGATTTCTGAGCACATAGCCAGGAGTAACCCTTGAGTGTCACCGGGTGTGGCCCCAAAACAAAAACAAAAACAATATAAACAAAAAAGAATCTATGGGAATAGTCCATGCTTGTGGTCCTCCAGTGAGAAGGACCTATCTGGTGCTGGAGAGATAGCATGGAGGTAGGGCGTTTGCCTTGCATACAGAACCTCGGCATCTTGATTCAAACCCCGGTATCCCATAAGGTCCCCCTGTGCCTGCTAGGAGCGATTTCTGAGCATAGAGCCAGGAGTAACCCGAGTGCTGACGGGTGTGACCCAAAAACCAAAAAAAAAAAAAAAAAAAAAGGACTTTTTTTTGTGCCTGGGACAAGAGCATCCAGCCCCTGGAAACCCTACCTAGTGGTGCCATACCTTATTTCTGTTTTATTGCCCTCACTTCCACTTCCTGCAATCAGGTTCAGTGTCACCCTTAGCTTTCATGGTCACTTCCGGTTTGCTGTCATCACTTTTAGTTGCCATTGCTTGTGGTTTGCAGCTTCTCCTTTCCAGGAGATTTCATTGCTCACTGTCCTTGTTATTTTCCCCTACCGTTTCACTCTGCTCTTAGAATGGATCATTCTCTCTCTCTCTCTCTCTCTCTCTCTCTCTCTCTCTCTCTCTCTCTCTCTCTCTCTCTCTCTCTCTCTCTTTCCCTCTCTCCCTCTCTTTCCCCCCTTCTCTCTCTCCCCCTCTCTTTCCCCCCCCCCTCTCTCTCTCTCTCCCTCTCTTCCTCCCTCCCTCCTTTCTGTCACACCCAGCAGCGCTTAGCTGCTCCACCTCTGTGCTCAGAAACTGCTCCTGTTAGGCAGGGGGGATCATATTCAAACCATCATCTGTTTGAATCAGCTGCATGCAAGGCAAACGCCCTACTATTGTGCTATCTCTCTGGTCCCAAGCCCCTAATGTTTTGGTTTAGGTTTAAAAAGGATTATTTTTCTTTATCTTTTTTTATGGTTACAAAATTGCTTCTAATAGAGTTGTTTCTGGCATTCAAAGTTCCAACACCATGGGCTGGAGCGATAGTACCTTGGTAGGGCGTTTGCTTTGCATACAGCTGACCGAGGATGGCATCCCATATGGTCCTCCGAGCCAGGAGCGATTTCTGAGCACATGCATAGCATAGCAAGGAGTAACCCCTGAGCGTTATGGATTAGGTCCAAAAACTAAAAAAAAAATTGTGAAAATTCTCATATCATAGTGGGGTAATTAAGTCATTGGAGTTTTAATAAGCTGCTTGTTTCTAGTTGAGCATTCTGTCTTACTGGTTTTTGTTTGATGATCTTTTTTTGTTGTTGTTGTTTTTTGTTTTTTTGTTTTTTGGGCCACACCTGGAGGTGCTCAGGGGTTACTCCTGGCTGTCTGCTCAGAAATAACTCCTGGCAGGCACGGGGGACTATATGGGACACCGGGATTCGAACCAACCACCTTAGGTCCTGGATCGGCTGTTTGCAAGACAAACACCGCTGTGCTATCTCTCCGGGCCCTTGTTTGCTGATCTTAGGAGGCTTCTCTGATAATTTCACATTTAATTAGTGCATTCCTATAGGTTGTCAATTGAAAAATTTGGGGTGTTCGTTGCATAGTTGCACTCCCCAATACCAGGACCTGAGGAACTGGGCCAGTGAATTGACTTGATCGGACTGTGGGTAACAGGTGTGGCTGCTGGGGGCTTCTGAAAGTACAGAGGCATGGGGTGGGGGTGGAGGTTCAGGGTAAGAGACTGCCTACCCTGAGTCCAGGAAGACCCCAGAGTTCTTAACCCCCAAACCTGCATACTTGCAGATTTTGGCAATTGAGAGATCAATGGAAAAGCTGTGAAGTTGAGTCACTGATGTGGTGGCAGTTGTGGGGTGTGTGTGCAACTGCTGAGGCTCAGCAGGAAGGGGTAAATGCCTCTCACACACACCTCCAGGTGCCCAGAGCTATCTGCTGTGAGACCAGTGTACCCATGTTTTTGCCAGTTGGCTTACCTCTCTTAGAAGAGTAAAATGAATCTGCAGCTGGTGGATGAGCTGACCTGCAATGGCTGTAGGTTCTGGGTCTCTTGTAAGATACTTTGTAGTTCTTATAATTTTTAGTTTCCAAGCCTGGTCTGAGTCTCTTGTCTAGCAGCCTACCCTCCTCCGTGACCTCTTCCCTGCCACTGGGTGGGCCAGGCAGCCCCTGGAAAGAGATCCCTTGTACTTGTCGGTCTTTTCAGTTGAGTCAGAGAAGGGCTGTGGGATCATTGCCCAGGGCCATTGGGCCTAGACATTCCTCTCACGTCCCCTCTCGCATCCAGTGACTGGCAATAGCTCAAATGGCAGCAACTGGAAGTACCATGGCCCCTTCCTAGAAAAATGTTAAAAACTTGGGGCCGGGCGGTGGCGCTGGAGGTAAGGTGCCTGCCTTACTTGCGCTAGCCTAGGAGATGGACCGCGGTTCGATCCCCCGGCGTCCCATATGGTCCCCCAAGCCAGGAGCGACTTCTGAGCGCATAGCCAGGAGTAACCCCTGAGCGTTACCGGGTGTGGCCCAAAAACCAAAAAAAAAAAAAAAAAAAAAAAAAAAAGAAAAATGTTAAAAACTTGTACTAAGAGAAAAGTAATTGGGTGATATGTAGATGGTAATTCTTAAATTATTGTACCTTTCAGCTTCAGAGCCCTAGTTCTCTGGACTATTAACACTATGTGTGTATGTGGAAGCCAGAGAGACAGGACGAGCTTTGCAAGTGGCTGATCCAGGTTTGATTTCCTGCACTACATAGGGACGCCTGATCCATCCCAGGAGCGATCCCTGAACACAGAGCCAGTAGTGTTGCCCAAGAGTGACTCTGAGCACAGAGCCAAAAAGTGATCCCTGAAACAGAGCCAAGACCAAGAGTCAGCCCTGAGCATAGAGCCTGATGTTAGCCCTGAGTCCAGAGCACAGAACCAGGAGTGATTCCCAAGCATAGAGCCAGTAATAAGCCCAGACTACTGAGCTAGGAGTCATTCCTGAGCACAGAGCCAGGAACAATGCTCAAGCACAGAGTTTGAATTTATCCCTGAACAAAGCGAGATGTGGCCCCAAATCAATATAAATGAAACTGGGGTGAGGTCAGAGAGGTAGTTTAAGGGTTCAGGTGCGAGCCTTACACATGGTTGCTCCCGCTCCTTTCTGTGGCACTGCTGTGGGATGCCAGGTTATACTGGGTGTGAATCCCAAACCAGAATTGAGGAAACAAGGGGTCTTGAGAGGACAAAGTTTAGGAAACCAGCTTTAGATTCTTGTTTCTCAGCTGGGGTGCCTCTGAAAGCTCGCTCCAGTGGGCACTGTGGGGTGGTGGAGGATTATATTAGTAAACAGGTTCTTGCAAAGACAAGGTGGCATGCAGAAAGGAACCAGTTTGGGAAAAGGTGGAAAAACCCTCCCAATAGATCCTTCTTAGATGTCCCATCCTTTCCTAGTCTTTTCAGCAACTCACAAATTCCATTCTTCATTGCAGACACACTTTTTTTTTATATCTTTATTTAAGTACTGTGGTTACAAACATGACTGTAGTTGGGTTTCAGTCATAAACAGAACACCCCCCTTCCACCAGTGCAACATTCCCACCACCAATGCCCCCCTTCCTCCTTCCCAACCCTGCCTGTATTTGAAATAGGCATTCTACTTCTCTCACTCATTAACATTGTCATGATAGTTGTTAGTGTAGTTATTTCCCTAACTGTACCACTACTTTTTGTGGTGAGCTTCATGTTGTGAGCCGGACCTTCCAGCCCTCATCTCTATTGTCTCTGTGGATTATTACAATAATGTTCTTAATTTTTCTTTTTTTTTTTTTGGTTTTTGGTTTTTGGTTTTTGGGCCACACCCAGTGGTGCTCAGGGGTTACTCCTGGCTGTCTGCTCAGAAATAGCTCCTGGCAGGCACGGGGGACCATATGGGACACCGGGATTCAAACCAACCACCTTAGGTCCTGGATTGGCTGCTTGCAAGGCAAACGCCGCTGTGCTCTCTCCGGGCCCCTTAATTTTTCTTAAAACCCATAGATCAGTGAGACTATTCTGTGTCTGTCTCTCTCCTTCTGACTTATTTCACTCAGCATAATAGATTCCATGTATATCCACATATAGGAAAATTTCATGACTTCATCTCTCCTGATGGCTGCATAATACTCCATTGTGTATATGTACCACAGTTTCTTTAGCCATTCATCTGTTGAAGGACATCTTGGTTGTTTCCAGAGTCTGGCTACTGTAAATAGCACTGCAATGAATATAGGTGTGAGTAAGGGATTTTTGAATTGTATTTTTGGGTTCCTAGGGTATATCCCTAGGAGTGGTATAGCTGGATCATATGGGAGCTCAATTTCTAATTTTTTGAGGAATCTCCATATTTTTTCCACAAGGGTTTGACTAGACGGCATTCCCACCAGCAGTGAATGAGAGTCCCTTTCTCCCCATATCCTCGCCAGTGCTGATTGTTCTTGGTCTTTGGATGTGTGCCAGTCTCTATGGTTGACTTTTCTTGGTGGGGGAATTGGCAATATACCTAGTGGTGCTCACTGCCTTTTCTTGACTCTGCTGGTGGTGCATGAGGGTTACCCCCAATTCTGAGCTTACGAGCACCCTTTTGGTGGTACATGGGAGTCCCTGTTGTGCTGGAGCTGGGTCAAAGAGATTGTAGCCACATGCTAGGTAAGCACCTTCCTTTATATGTTCTCTATCCAGCCTTTTGTTTATTCATTTTTTAGCTCCACCCTTTATTTTTTCTTTTGTTTATTTTTATGCTTTAGGTTTCTGTGTGTGTATGTATGACCCTTTGATGGAAACATCCCACTCTTCTCAATTTTCTTTTTTTTTTTTTTTTTTTTGGTTTTTGGGTCATACCCGGCAGTGCTCAGGGGTTACTCCTGGCTCTATGCTCAGAAATCGCTCCTGGCAGGCTCGGGGGACCATATGGGATACCGGGATTCGAACCAATGACCTTCTGCATGAAAGGCAAATGCCTTACCTCCATGCTATCTCTCCGGCTCCTTCTCAATTGTTCTTGATGAGGAATCTCTCACAGTGGTCTTCTTCTCCTTTCTCCCCCTTTCTGTCCCTTCATCATTCCCTCCTTCCTTCCATCTCTCCATTTCTTCCTCTCTTTCTCACTCATTCTAGCCCTCCTTCCCTCTTTCCTTCAAGCCCTCCTTCCCTCTCTCCTTCAAATCCTCCTTCCCTCTCTCCTTTTTTCTCCTCTCCCTCCCTCACTTCCTATCTTCTTTCCTTCCTCTCCCCTTCCTCCATCCTTCCTGACTATTCCTTCTCTTTCTCAGCTTTTGGAGGGAGCAGTGGTAAAACTAAACTCCCATCTACATGATGTATGTTTGTTTCTCCCCCTCCCTCCCCCGCTCCTATGAAATAGTCCCTTGGTCTGTGTTTTTCTATCAGTTTATTTTTGGGGGAGGCTACTTGGGGAACCATCTGGGATGTTGAGAGTCAAACCTGGGGGCAGCTGAGTGCAAGACTAGTGCCCTACCTATACACTATTGGCTCTGACCCCTCTTTTTGTTCTTGTTCTGTCTCTCTCTGTTATTTTTCCTTTTGCCCCTCATCAGATATGTGAAGAATCTAGTATGTGCCAGACAGACTGGGGGAGAGGAAATAAACAGCTGGCTGAAATATAGTGTGGCGGCACTAAAATGGATATGCTCTCTGGGTGTCATGGAAACCCAGGTCCAACATAGAGCCAGCTCAGACAGGGGCCTGGCAAGGATGTCTGGAGAAGTGACTGCAGCCCAATCTGGGGGTGGGGTGTTGCTGGAGCTCCTTGGGGAGTGGAGGAATGGATGTTAGAGGCAGAAGAGAAGGCACACAACACAGGCTTTGAGAGCCAGTGAAGGAGCTGAGGAAATCAGCCATTATCTGTGTCCCCCGCTCAGTTTATCCTACAGTGACAGCAGATTGACAGCCCCAAAGGTAGAAACCATGCCCTGGTACCACTGTCTTTCTATCTTTCCAACACCATTATCATGTTCATCACCGTTGCTATCACGTCTGTAATCCTCACCAGCCCCATCACGCTATCATTCCTGATCCCCATTGCCACTTTTTCCTCATAGCCACTACCATTATCATTACCTTCTCTATAATCACATTGCCAATGTTGTCTTCATCGTAACCATTCATTCCCACCACCACTGTCACTGTCCTTCACATCAGCATCATCCCAATATCAATGCCATCTCACCACTATGATTATCACCACCACCACCATGTCACCGTCATTGTCATTATCATCACCACATTATCACTACTACCACTGTTCTTTTTTATTTTGCTTTTGGACCATCCTTGTCAGTGCTCAGGGCTTACTCCTGGCACTACCAACTACTTCTGGGTAGTTGGGACTGAACCCAGGTTAGCCTCGTGCAAGGCAAATGTCCTATCACTATAAGATAGAATATTCCTCTCCTACCATTATTTTCATCAACATCACTATTGTCACTATTACTACCACCACATTGTCACTCTAACTACTGTGTTTTTTTGTGAGTGTCTGTGGGCACAAACAGCAGTGCTTAGGGGTTACTCCTAGCTCTGTACTTAGGAATTACTCCCAGCAAGGCTTGGGAGACCATCTGGAATGCCAGGGATCAAATTGGCACCCATATTGGCTGCATGCAAGGCAAGTGCCCTCCCTTCTGTATGTACTGGTGCCTAGCCCCACTGTCATCATCACTATCATTCTCTTCATCATCACCATTACTGTCAGGAACAGAACCTGAATGAATAGGTCTGAAGCAGGAACACCACATGTTTTAAGAGAAGAGCTGGAAATAAGAGGAAAAGCATTGGTCCAGGGGGCCTACACCTCATAGACAGAGAGCCAGTGGTCCTCCACCTACAGTATCTATTCTTTAGAGCCAATAAACATCACAAGGAGAACAACATTCTTTTGGTCCAATGCCAAACTACCTTACTCTATCCTGGGTAGATTTTTACATACTCCAGAACCTTGCTTTATTGGGGTAAACATCTTTGTAATGGGCTTCATCTAAGGGAGGTTCTTTTGGGAGATGAAACAGATAGAGCACACAGGACTCTTGCCAGGGCAGCCTCAGTGCCAGATTCTACCCAGCCTGTCCACCTTTATTTATCTGTTTCGTCTCCAGCACTTATCATTACCATTACTACCACTGTATTGTCACTCATGACCATTTGCCAGTATTTTGTCCTCCACGTCACTGCCGTTCTCTTTATATTATTGTCACAGTTGTCTTCAACCTCTCCATGATTCCCTTCACCACCCATTCATCATCACGATGCTCATTCCATTATTTATCTTCCTTATCATCACCACCATCTTTTCCTGACCTAAGGGGGTATCATTAAGTCGTGACTATAACTAGAGTTTTAGGATGCTAGGGTAGGGAAGAGAGGTTTCTTTCAGGAACTTGCTGACTCAGAAAATTCTTCGGTATCTCAGTCTTCATCTTTGACGAGGATGGATGGGTCTTTTCAGAACCAGGAAATCTCAGATTCATTGAGTGATATGGATTTAGTTGGAAGCCATCAAGAGTTCAAGAGAAGTGCTTAGTTTTTGCTCTGTCATCTGCTGCCAGTTCTTTGCTGTACCCCTCCTTTCTGCTCAACCCCTCTCCATTGTGCATTTTACTCACTGAACATCAGGCAGCTCCTAGAGGCACCGGATCCCCTACTTTGTTGGTATTTCATTTCCATATGAGCATGTCTCTATACACAGAGTTTTTACAGGTCCAGATTAAGGACTTTGCTGTCAGTGGCTTTTTCATGGGTCCTTTGTTCTGAGCATTTAAAGACTAGGCCTTGAGGGAAGGATCTCATTGAGCTTCCCGCCAAACTTCTCTTATGGCTGCAAATAAATGTTTTGATTACTCAACCCAAATGGCCAACTGTGAATGAATGGATCAAGAAGTTGTGATATTAAAACACAATGAAAATAATAAAATCATGTAATTTAGCAATCGCATGGATGGAACTAGAGGATGTCATGGTGAATGAGGTCAGTCAGAAGGAAAGGAATAGATAAAGAATGTTCTTTCTCTTCTGTGGGACTTAGGTACACACAGCAACAAAGGGCCAAAAGCAATGCGATGAGAGAACTAATCCACACAGTTGAATTTGTGGTGGGAGAGGCTGAGAGGGAGGAATATTGGGGTCCTTGGAGAGGGAGGTAGATGGACACACTGATGATGGTTGTGGTGTGGGAATTTTCTGCATAAGAAACCATTATTCATAGTGTTTTAAGTCACAGAATCTCAGTCCAAAAAAAGTCTTGGTTGCAATTTCCCAATTCAATAGGAAAAACCACAGAAGGAACAAAAGTGGAGTTAGAGCCATCTCATGGGATAAAGGTACTTTACGTCCTTTATCCTTGTTCATTCCCTGGCACCTGGTGGTCCTCTGAGCATTGAAGGGTGGCATGCCCCTTCTCCCCTCAAAAAAAGGATGAAGAGGGCTGGGTGATTAGTACAGTTGGTTGGGTGCTTGCCTTGCTCACCCACATTTGACCTCAGCATCCCCAAGGGTCCCCAATCCACCAGGAGTGACTCCTGAGCACAGAGTCAGGAATAAACCCTTGTGGGTCTGACCAAAACAAACAAATATTTTTCTGCAGCATATTTTGTTCAGCTTTAAAGAAATGTCCTTGACAAATGAAACTGGGGCCAGAGAGATAGTTTAGGAACTAAGACGCTTGCCTTGCATGTGGCTGAAAACCCCTTCTCCTGATTCCATTGTAATACTATATTAGATCCTCTTCCAGGAGTGACCACTAAGCACAGATCCAGGAGTAAGCCCTGAACACCTTGGGGTATAGCCCCAAATCAAAACAAAGGACACACAAAAATTAAAACTTGGGGCCAGAGAGATAGACCAGTGGGTAGGGTGCTTGTCTTGCATGCAGCCAACCTGGGTTCGAGCCCCAGCATTCTCTATGATCCTCCAAGCCTGTCAGGAACTCCAGAGCACCACCAGAAAACCAAAACAATCAAACAAACAAAAAACCCATGCTGTCATGTTTTAGAACATGAAGATTAGAGAGATAATTCAGTGGGGTAGACTTTTAGGGCCCCTCCTAACATTGCTCAGGGATTACTCCTGGCTCTCCACTCAGAAATCACTCTTGGCAGGCTCAGGACCATATGGGTTGCTGGGGATCCAACCCTGGCTAGCCGCGTGCAAGGCAAGCTCCTCAGTCTGAGTATACAGCGCTTCTATTCCTGACACAAGCTGGACGCAGAATTTATAAGAAAGGAAAGTCAGTTCTTAGTCTGAGCTTAGTCTGGTTCTTTCTTTTTTTTTTTTTTTTTGGTTTTTGGGCCACACCCGGTGACACTCAGGGGTTACTCCTGGCTATGCGCTCAGAAGTCGCTCCTGGCTTGGGGGACCATATGGGACGCCGGGGGATCGAACCGTGGTCCGTCCTAGGGTAGCGCAGGTAAGGCAGGCACCTTACCTTTAGCGCCACCGCCCGGCCCAGTCTGGTTCTTTCATATTCTTGCACAGAAAAGAATTTCAGACTCAGCAACTCTGACAATTTGAGATCTGAGCTGCATCCTCCAAACTTTTGTAATGTGCCTGTCAAGGTGCAGATGGCAGGGAGTTGAGTACAGGGGCACTAGTAGAGGGAAGCTGACAACTGATGGTGGGATTAATGCTGAAATATTATATGCCTATCAGTAACTTTGTAGATCATGGTTTTCGTCGTCGTCGTCGTTGTTGTTATTGTTGGGTCACACCTGGTGACGCTCAGGATTACTCCTGGTTCTGCCCTCAGAAATCACTCCTGGCAGACTTGGGGGACCATATGGTCCTTCGGGGTTGGCCACTTGCAAGGCAAATGCCCTGCTGCTGTGCTATCACTCCCAGTGGTCCTCAAACTATGGCCCGCAGGCCACATATTGTATTTGTATCTGTTTTGTTTCTTCATTGCAAAATAAGATACATGCAGTGTGCATAAGAATTCGTTCATAGGGCCGGGCGGTGGCGCTAAAGGTAAGGTGCGCCTGCCTTGCCTGTGGTAGCCTTGGACGGACCACGGTTCGATCCCCCGGTGTCCCATATGGTCCCCCAAGCCAGGAGCAACTTCTGAGCGCATAGCCAGGAGTAACCCCTGAGCGTTACCGGGTGTGGCCCAAAAACCAAAAAAAAAAAAAAAAAAAAAAAAAAAAAAAAAAAAAAAAGAATTCGTTCATAACGGGGCCGGGTAGGTGGCGCTGGAGGTAAGGTGTCTGCCTTGCAAGCGCTAGCCAAGGAAGGACCGCGGTTCGATCCCCCGGCGTCCCATATGGTCCCCCCAAGCCAGGGGCGATTTCTGAGCACATAGCCAGGAGTAACCCCTGAGCATCAAACGGGTGTGGCCCAAAAACCAAAAAAAAAAAAAAAAAAAAAAGAAGAATTCGTTCATAAGTTTTGTTTTTACTATAGTCAGACCCTCCAATGGTCTGAGGGACAGTGAACTGGCCCCCTGTTTAAAAAGTTTGAGGACCCCTTTAATTAAATAGAAATTATTAAATAAAAAGAATTTTCAAGTGATGAAGAATGAAGTAAAGCAGCTTTATTTAGTTGATGAGAAAGAAAAAAATGAAACACATTCAAGAGAGAACACTGGTGTCTTCTGAGGCTGCATCTCAGGTGGAGTTGTAGGTTCCCCGTACATGGAATGGGAAACGTCCCACTTGCCTTTGTAGAGTTGGTTTTATAGGTTTGCTCCCAGCTGCCCCCACGTGGGGCTTTCTGTGGAGAAAAGAACTCATTGCTACAGTGCCGGGATTAAAACAGGTTGACTTCATGGGAGACATGTGTCTTCCCCACTTTTCTACCTCTCTGGCCTCCAAAGTAATCATTTTGCTAACCATGTCCATTCTGCCCCAAACTGAATTGATTTAGTCCCTTAAACTTGGGGAGGTTGGGCCCGGAGAGATAGCACAGTGGCGTTTGCCTTGCAAGCAGCCGATCCAGGACCAAAGGTGGTTGGTTCAAATCCCGGTCTCCCATATGGTCCCCCGTGCCTGCCAGGAGCTATTTCTGAGCAGACAGCCAGGAGTAACCCCTGAGCACTGCCGGGTGTGACCCAAAAACAAAAAAAAAAAAAAAACTTGGGGAGGTTTTCTTAAATGACTCGTCCTGGGTTTTTAGATCTCTCCCCTCTCTCTTCCCTTTCTGCATTCCCCTCCCTCCCCATCCTCTTCTCTCTCCTTGCTCCATTCCAGGTGATGGGGAGCCAGTCCCCTGGGTGCTGAGAGCCTTCTATTTTTGCCTTTCGTTATTGAGTCACCTTGTGGTCCTCATGGGTAACTCCTGGCTCTGCTGTCAGGGATCACTCCTGGAGGTGCTCAGGGGACCATATGGGATGTGGGGATTAAACCTGGTAAATCACTGCAAGGCAAGTGCCCTACCCGCTTGACTATCTCTCCGGACCCTTGTCTGCCTTTTTTCTTCTTCCTCTCTTCACCAGCCTACCCAGAAAATGATGTACTTATAAAAGGGGGGGGGAATGATGTTTAGGGCCAATACATGGTAATGCTGGGGGCAACCATGTAGTGGTGGAGGATGGGATAATCAAACCAGGGGTGATGGATGCAAGGCCAGCACCTTCTCTTTGCCCCTCTGCTTTCTCTTGGGCTGTATTTTTTAGAACTCTAAGTCTGGAGAAATTTAGCAAACTAAACTGGTTTCCAGAGCCCTCCAGTTACTGTCTGAACTTTTGAGCTAGATGTGGATGCTGATTCGCTCAGTTGTCTGAATGGCAGAAGAGCAATGTCCAGCAATGAACCCTGATCCTTGCTCCCATCATTTGGCTGCAGTCTAAGGGGTTTCTTCCCCCCTTTCCTATGTTATTTCAGTGGCTGATAACCTTGGCTGTGACCCTCAGACGCGGTTCCTTGTCCCTCCGAACATCAAACAGTGGATTGCCTTGCTTCAGAGGGGAAACTGCACCTTCAAAGAGAAAATATCCCGGGCTGCTTTCCACCATGCTGTGGCAGTAGTCATCTACAACAACAAATCCAAGGAGGAGCCAGTCACAATGACTCATCCAGGTAGATGGGAGGCGGGGTTTTCTATTGGGAAGGTTGTGGATAGGTTAGGGCTTTGATGGGTGGGGTTCAAGTTGCTGCAGTTAGGATGGGCAGTGGGGCTCTATGTGTTCGTGGCTTCACAGCCCCCCTCAGTTATCTGTCAGTTTCCACAGCCACAGGCTGGAATCAGTGATTTCTGATCCATTTGGTTGAGATTGCTTGTCTTTCTCCCCTTAAATTGAAATATTTTCTTCTTACTAATGGCTGGAAGAGACTAGATGATGTTGGTTGCTGTGATCCAGTGACCACCATGGTTTTGCATTGTTAACTTTTTAATTTTGCGAGTTCCATGTGAAAAATTTTTGTTTCAAATGATTTTTTTGGGTTTATTCCCTGGATACCCAAGGATGATCTGTTTGAGAATGTGCTTCACCTTCTAAGGTTAATGAGAAACTGACTCTAATTAGTAGAGTCGTTATAGGAGGAGGCTTTCATTTCTGGTGGAAGCTTCTAAGATATTTCAGGTATAACAGTCACTCTTATTGTAGTTACAGTTTTAAATGTCTGTGTATTACTATAGCATTTTTGCAATTTATTGAGCACTTACTGTAACAAGCAGGCATGGTGCCATGAGCTCTTTTTGACTTTTGCTGTTAGTCAGACAGGATCCCTTGTAAGCACTTTTAGGTTCACAGCAAAATTCTAAGGAAAGCACAATCTTCCCTACCCTCAGGCACAGTCCCCCCCCCCCCCCTCCATTCTACAATAGCCACCCCTCTTTCAGGCTGTGCTCTGGTTTGCCTCCTGGCTCTATGCTCAGGGATCACTCCTGGCAGAGCTCAGAGGAACTTGTGGAGTGCCAGGGATCAAACCCCTGCCTGCTGTACTATTCACACTGTCCCCATTATTATTATTGATATCTACAATCCTAGTATTGTTTTTTGTTTGTTTTGATTTTTTTGCCACACCTGGTGATGCTCAGGGGTTGCTCTTGGCTCTACACCCAGAAATTGCTCCAGGCTCGGGGGAGCCTATGGGACACCGGTGGATCGAACCACGGTCCATCCTGGGTCAACCACGTGCAAGGCAAATGCCCTACTGCTGTGCTATCGCTCCAGCTCCAATCCCAGTATTATTATTGAGCGAGATTGAATGGGTCCTCGTAGATAATTTTGAATTCAGTTTACTTAATGTCTCATTTTAGGACTAATAACTCCCTTGTTTTCTTTTGGTTTTGGATTTTTTTCATTTCCGAGTAGCTTTTTTTGTCTTCATTTCTTCAGTCCCTTTTCTACACTGATGTTTCTAGTGGATCTCGAATTAAAAAAAAAAGTTCAGGGTTCGAATCCCGGTGTCCCATATGGTCCCCCATGCCTGTCAGGAGCTATTTCTGAGCAGACAGCTAGGAGTAACCCCTGAGCACCGCCAGGTGTGGCCCAAAAACCAAAAAAAAAGAAAGTTCATTGACTAGTGGACCCATATTCTGTCCTGCTGGAGGAGTCTTGGCAGTGGTATCCCATGGAGCCTCTTCCCCTCAACAAATTCTCCAGAGAACAGGCAAACCTGGGAAGATGAAATAACCCAGAGGGTGGCTGTGACAGTGTGGACAGTGCAAAAGTGGGATTTTTTCCTAGAGTGTTGTGTGGAGAGGCATAGGCTGAAGAAGTTGCAGTTTATTTGAGAGTTTAAGTGGGTGGGTGCAGGTCTTCCTAATGTCCAGGCCTATTCTGGGATCCACGCATATCACTTTTCCTGTCCCTTGACACTTGATCTGGGTTATAAGCTCCTGGTCTTGTCTCTCCTGGTCTCTTTCGTCTGCTGGCCCTGTCTTGTCCCTACACTCTTGTCCGGCCAGTGTCCTCGTTCAACCTCTGGGATCTGTATTGAGAACATGATACCTGTGTTACCTGGCTGGGACTCACTGTTCTGGAGCCTGCCACTGAACATCTCTCTAGAGCTGTGCCCAGTGGCTCCCTCTGCCCTTGGTTTTTCTTGGTCTCTGGCCACGGTGGCTACATGCACCTGGGCTCGAGAACCTCTGCCTGACTGAGGACTTCCTTTTATCTTTTGCTGTTTCTCACTCCCAGTTGAACCCATTAACTATCCTTTTTGCAAGTGACATTGGAAATGACCAATAGAATGAATTAGTTTAATGCCTGTTCCCCCATTTTTACTTTCCTCTCTTACACTTGAGCTTGTGAGTCAGCAAGGATTTCTTGAGTCTCTGGACATAAACTGGATACATGCACACATGTATGTATACATGCACACATGTATGTATACACACCCCTTAGAATGGGGTGCTCAGGCTATGGAGGTGAACCATTGTAGTTATGGCCATTCTGAGGGGCCCCATGGGGACTCACTAGAAAATGGCTTGAGTTCAAGGTTGAGGAGCTAGAAGAGTATTCCAGACCTTGGAGTTGTATAGTAAGTCTGGCCAGGAGGGGCAGAAAGAAATCTGATCTATCGTAAGGGTGGGCACCCCCAAGTGTCCTAAGTGTGTGGGGGAAAAGGAGAGACATCTTTGAAAGTACATTGTCTCCGAGCCAGAGTAAGAAGGTGGAGGGAGAGGTGCAGGTAGTCTTGTGTTTTGTCTCCTTCGGTGGCTCACCACAATAGGACAGGAACCCTGTCCAGAGAGGTGGTGCCAGCCAACAAGGTTCCGCAGCCTTTGTGCAGTCACATGCTCCACCTCTCCCACCTGCCCCCCATTTCTCATTTCCCTCAATACCTTCATCCTGTCCCCATCCCTCTACTCCCAACCCCCAAATCAGAGCCCCCAAAACACATTTGCCATCTCAAGCCCTTTGCTCTACCCCTGGCAACCGTCCTCCAAGCATGGCCCTGGGAAGGTCTCAGGGAGACGATGGCATAGCCGGTCCCCCAGGGCTAGGCCATGACAGGAGCAGATGAGCAGGAAGGGGTGGGGGGTGGGCAGGTAGACCATGGGGGTTCCTCACATGCAGGTGTCAGGTAACTGTTTCTGTGTACCCCATAGGAATGACCACACCTCTGAGATCAGATAGTGCAAGAGGAACAAGGCAGATGGGCCCCCGTGGGTTGCCTGCTGCCTCCGGTTCCCTGCTGCACTCCACCAGGTTCCCCAGATGGTTCTTCTCTGTTCTCCTAGCCTCCCTCTCCCAGCCTGCAGAAAATTTCTTCCTTCTTTCCTTCATTTCGTCCTTTCTTCCCATCCCCGCTTCCTCTCCTCCTTCCTTTTCTTTCCTCTCTCCCATCCTTCCTTCTCTCCCTTCATCCCTCCTTCCTTCCCTCCCTCCCTCCTTCCTCCTCCTTTTTTTTTCTTTTTTTTTAATTTTGTGCCACATCCAGTGATGCTCAGGGGTTACTCCTGGCTATGCCCTTAGAAATCACTCCTGGCTGGAGGACCATATGGGACACTGGGGGATCAAACCAGGGTCTGTCCTGGGTCAGCCATGTGCAAGGCAAATGCCCACCACTGTGCCATCACTCCAGCCCCTCCCTCCCTTCTTTGCTTCCTTCCTTCCTTCCTTCCTTCCTTCCTTCCTTCCTTCCTTCCTTCCTTCCTTCCTTCCTTCCTTCCTTCCTTCCTTCCTTCCTTCCTTCCTTCCTTCCTTCCTTCCTTCCTTCCTTCCTTCCTTCCTTCCTTCCCCTTCTCCTTCCCCCCTTCCCCTGCCCTCCTTCTCCCCTCCCTACCCCTCCTCTTCCCTCTCCTCCCCTTTCCCTTCTTCCCCCTCCCCTTTTCCTTCCCTTCCCCCTCCCTCTTCCCTCCTTTCCTCCTCCCTATTTTCTTTTCTTACCTGTGTTCTGGGCTTATTTCTGGTTTTGAACTTTGAACCTTATATGCTGCCAGGGTTTGATTCTGGGTTGACAATGTGCATGGTGTATGTCCTTCTGCTTTTTTATCTATCCAACCATTGCACACAGAAAATTTTGATGCAGTTTCGGCAGAGAAATTTTGTGCATAGGAGGTATCTGCATATCCATCTGTCTTCTCACCTAATTACTGAGCCAACCTTTCACTCATCTGTTCATTCACCAATCCACCCATCCAAACATTCCTCCATCTGTCAATATACAAACAACTCATCCATCTATCTGCCCATCTACCACTTATCCATCCATTCACTAATCCACCCACCTGTCCATCTGTCTATCCATTCATTCATCCATCTACCCATTCATTTATCCACATATTCATCCACCCACCCACCCACCCACCCACCCATCCACCCACCCACCCACCCACCCACCCACCCATCCATCCATCCATCTATCCATCCATCCATCCATCCATCCATCCATCCATCCATCCATCATCCATCCATCCATCCATCCATCCATCCATCCATCCATCCATCCATCCATCCATTCATCCATCCATCCATCCATCCATCCATCCACTCATACAGCCAGCCACCTAAATCTACTTGCCTTCCCTTTCCTTTGCCTTTTCTTCTTCTTCTTCTTCTTCTTCTTCTTCTTCTTCTTCTTCTTTCTCTTCTTCTTCTTCTTCTTCTTCTTCTTCTTCTTCTTCTTCTTCTTCTTCTTCTTCTTCTTCTTCTTCTTCTTCTTCTTCTTCTTCTTCTTCTTCTTCTTCTTTTTTTTTGTTTTTTGTTTTTTTTTTGTTTTTGGGCCACACCCAGCAATGCTCAGGGGTTACTCCTGGCTGTCTGCTCAGAAATAGCTCCTGGCAGGCACGGGGGACCGTATGGGACACCGGGATTCGAACCAACCACCTTTGGTCCTTGCTGCTTGCAAGGCAAACGCTGCTGTGCTATCTCTCCGGGCCCACCCTTTTCTTCTTTTCAAGTTTTCCTGTTGCCTTCACTAAGAATAACACATTGTTGATGGTGGTGCTGATAGTTTCTCAGATTTACACATCTGGTTATCTTCCCCTCTGTGCTTTATGATTAATGATTCCTAAACTTGTCAGGAGTCGTGATGGGACTTGAGAATACCATGAAACTGGTTGGTTTTTGGAACATGTCACAGCAAAAGAGAAAGTGTCCATTTAAGTCTCTTTGCAAATGTGTTCTGAAACCCAGCTTGCCTTGCATGTGGCAAACTCAAAATTTCTGTTCTATCCTCAGGAGTGATCCCTAAGCACAGGAGTAAGTATTGAGCACTGAGAGGTGTGCCCTCCTCCCAAAAAAAACCCAAAACACCAGGAATGCTTACAGCCAGAAAATGAGGAAGGTACCGCCTTACACATTGCCAACACTATTTTTCTCTAGTGTTTCACCTCATAGGTGAAGTATTAATTAAATTAATAAGAGTCCTTGATTGTGGTGGATGATGGTGGATGGATGGTGAGGCCTTTCTCGGCCAGCCCAGGCGCCTGCACTTCTTTGGCCTGGTGGGTCTGAGGGTTCAAGATAACGATGAAGAAATGATCCATAGGCAGTCAGTTGAAGTTAGGAGAACTGCAGCTTTATTAAAGACCCTTATGTGGCTTCTAAGCTAAACAGCCTCTCTGCACCCTACCGGCTCTCATCTCTCCAACCTGCCTCTTCCTCCTGAGGCTTCTTGCTGAATCTCTTTCTTTCACCCCTCAGGCAACCCCTTTATTAGCAATCACAGACCCCTCTAGTCTCCCTCTCCAGGTGAGATAGGAAAAAGTTG
Source organism: Suncus etruscus (assembly GCF_024139225.1). Lineage (NCBI taxonomy): Eukaryota > Metazoa > Chordata > Mammalia > Eulipotyphla > Soricidae > Suncus > Suncus etruscus. Next base: position 33,306,639 of record NC_064855.1, on the reverse strand, counting down.
GGGGAAGGGTTACAATAGGGTTTCCCAAGCCATTCCAAGAGTCAGCCCTGAGACCCCTGCCAGAGCTCATCTCTGAGAACTAGGAGTAATTCTTGAGCACTGAGCCAGGAGTCAGCCTTGAGCACAGATTCAAGAGTGATCTTCAAGCATAGAGCCAGGCATAATCTATCTTCCTTCCTTCCTTCCTTCCTTCCTTCCTTCCTT